>NC_030853.1:4009191-4025355 GCF_000208745.1 Theobroma cacao
ATGTTTCCATTGGTCCATGTGTAATACTTATCCATTAAGCAATCTCTCTCCACCACATAAAATGTTTCAATTATCCACAATGTAAAATGTTAATGGCTGAAATCCATGGGCATGACAAGTGTTAGGTGGTGTAAAATTCTAAAATTCCAACTTTGCCCCCGTAAACTCGTAAAATTATCGTTTTGCCCTTAAGACTCCAAAAATGTCAGAATTTGAATTTTTCACCTCTCAAACTCAAATCATACTCCAATGAGTCAAATGTGATCAAAATATTTTTTAAAAATTCCCATTTTATCCTTGAGTGACAAAATTACCATTTTACCCGTAGAACATGAAAATTCCAAATTAACTCCAATTCAGCCCTCAAACTCCAAATCATCATTTTAAGTCATTCTGGGGTTTTAAAATTCTCAATTTCATCTTAAGATCTCTATTTAGACTAGTTCGAGGCTTAATTCAACTTAATAATACCATTTGGTACAATATTGACTTTTGACGATTTTTTTCGGGGCTTTCCAAGTATGCAAACATATTGTCAATCACATGAAGGATATGGCAAGTACTTTATAAGGTCGGGCTTGACAGATCGATTGTTTACTTCTCAAGTAAGGAGGCTTAACATGTATTAGTCTTTAAGCATTGTCAATGCTCTGTCTTAACAATAAAATGACAAGGAACAATTTTAGGAACATAACTTTGATGCATAGTGATCTCATAATTGTAACAAATTTACAATTCTTTTAGAAGACCTTTATATTCCATGGGCTTCATCTAATTAGTACTTAATAACTATTTATTATTGCACGAACATGAAGGAAAACCTCTATCACATATATTTATGCAATTAAATATGCATTAAATTATAATATATATACTTGACCAATCTAATTGCCTCAAGGGCATATACCAATAGCTTTCACTACCTTCCATATGAAATGGTTATTCTGTGCAAAGTAATGCTTCACTTGTAATAGTTGTTCTCATTATTCTCTATACAATATTATGTTGTAAAATAATTCTTTAAAAAATAATATTAACCAAAATTAAGTATCTACAGAACTTAACATTCCATTTTCATTAAAGAGGTCTAACCTTTGGAACACAAATATACCCCTATATAAACTAGCAATTTCTAAGCTTAAGAAATTCTTAGGTCTTTAAGCTTGAATAATTTCTCCAAATAATTCTTCACCTCTATTACAAGATTTGAACTTGAACTAGGTATTACTATGTCATCAACATACATTAACAAGGTAATAAAACCAACACCAATATTCTTGGTGAAGAGAGAATAATCAACTTTAGATTGGACAAAACCAAATTGTAGTTAGCATTATCTAGATTTAGAATTCCATTGCCTTGAGGCTTGCTTGAGACCATACAAAGACTTATTAAGCTTGCAAACTAACTTAACATTGGGTGGATATTCCCTCTTGACCATGTCTTAAGATAAGTCTATAAACACATTTTCAAGGAGATCACCATGCAGAAATGCATTATTAATGTCTAGTTGAGAGGGATAATATCCATGAACAACAACTAGTGCTAAGAACAATCTCACAATATTATGTTTAGCTACTAGACTAAAAGTTTCATTGTAAACAAATCCCTCTTGTTGGTTAAATCCCTTTGCAACAAATTGAGCTTTATACCTCTAAACACTATTATTAGCATGAAGTTTAACCTCAAAAACTGAAATACCCCATACTTTGATATGGTGATAAATAAAGTTGATCGAATGCAAATTGAGGTCAATTAAAATATTTAGAAGTGATAAAAGACGAAAGGAGTAGTTTAGGATAAAATATTCTGCAAGTGAGAAAATAACAATAAAATAATAATAATTTTATCGGAGGAGAATTTTTGAGATAAAAGGCGATTTGGAAGTCAATTGAGGCATAATAAGGTATTTTGGGTACCAAAGAGACAAGATAAAATTTTTAGAATAAAATAATATTTTATTAATAAAATAATATTAAAATATTAATATTTAGCCGGATGTCGAAGTCAATCAAGAAGAAAAATCATATGGTTGATCCAAATGGGGGAGAAGATGACAAGCCCGACTCTATAAAAATATTTATCATGACATACATGTGATGGAAAGCATGTTTGCATGCTAGAAGAGTCTCGAAAAATTTACAAAAGTCGGTATTGTACCTAGAGGTACAATAAAGTTGATTTAAGCCTCGAACTAGATCAAATAGAGAATTTACGATGAAATTAAGAATTTTAAAGTCCCAGAATGGTTTAATAGGGTGATTCAGAGTTCGATGATCAATTTGGAGTCAAACCGGAATTTTCGCTAACCAGGGGTAAAATGGTCATTTGCCACCTGGGGACAAAATGGGAATTTTAGAAAAGATTTTTTTGACCCCATTTGACTTATTAGAGTATAATTTGACTTATTGAAGTATGATTTGAGGTTTAGAAGTGAAAAATTTTAATTTCGGTATAATTTGGAGTATAGGGGTAAAATGGTAATTTTGCCACCTCAGGGGCAAAATTGTAATTTTCCACCACCAGGATATTTTTTCCAGCACATGGTCTTCCTTTGTCTTCATCTTTGACCCTTGACTAAACATGTGGTGGAGATAAAATGTTTAAATTTTTAAAATTTTAAAAACGGGCCAATGACATGATGCCATGTGTCATGCCTTTATTAATTTATTATTTTCCTTTTTAAAAGGCACAAAATCAGCCCATCTTCCACCCCATGGCCGGCCAAACCAGCAAGAAGAGAGAGAAAAAAAAAACAAAACCCTAGAGAGAGAAAATCAAAGAAAAAGTGTGAATTTTCAAGGAAATTAAGTGAAAAAGGTGAGATTTTTTCTATTAAGCTTGAGTTTTCTTATTCCCAAGCATTTCTCTTTATTTTCCATGATTAAATTACATGTTTTCATGATGAATTCAATTCTGAAAAAATGGGTTAGGAGAGAGAAAGTTGTTGGATTTATTTGATTTTAATTTATGTTAGTGTTTTTAGTTAGTTTAGCATATTTAGAAACAAAACAACAAGAAAAGAATTTATTTTCTCCCCCAACCATTAATGGCTGAATTTACCATGTAGTGAGTGAGGATGAGTTTGATTTTATTCTAGGAGAATTGGTTAAGGAATAATGAATTATGAGCCTAGAAAAATAATGGGAATTTTCGGAGCAAAAATACGAATTTTTACCCACTAGGGGTATTTTCGTAATTTGCTGTTGGGACTGATAATTTGCATCACACTGAGGGACATTAAGTTAATTTGGGTGCAATTGAGGTATAGAAACTGAAAAGAATTAAATTGGAGTTTAAACGAACCCGTTAGGAATTTAATCGGGTGATAAGACGAATTAGGCTAATACCGGATTTAGATAGTTACCAGTGCATTTTTGCATTCCATATCATGCATTGGTAGTCCAAATTAGTTTAATTTTGATTTAGTACCAACTTAGTGAAATTCTCGATTTTGTACTGTGTCAAGGTGGTGAGTCCTCCAATAAAGGCAAGGAAATTGCATCCGAGGACCAGTAGACAGAGTGCTTCGAAAGTCTGCATTCTAGACATTGTGAGTAAACTTATTATCGTCTTAATTATCTAGAGTAGTTTTATACAACTATGTGATTTTATGAAAAATGGGTTTAAATGGTAAATTGTTATGTTTTAAGGGAAATTGTGATTTTATAAAATGATTTTATAAATTTTCTGAAAAATCGAATATTGGTTTTGAAAATAGAGTAATTGGAGACTGCTAGTTTGTGTTGCAAATTTATGGTTCTGAATTGAATGGCTTATGACAATAAATGAGCATGAATGGCTAAACTGATTTTGGTGTTATAATTATTTATACTGTGTATTCAGCCTTGAGAGGCTAGGTTGCGATAAATTGCCATGACATGCTAGAATGAATTTTATTGATTGGTGGATTATATATTAATTATTTACTGCAGAGGGGGTTCCGTGGACCAGCCTATTAGAGGGGCACGGTAAACTCCATTATATTATTACCTCGAACGGAGAGGCGCGTAGGGTATCTCCTGGGGTATAGCTTAGGGTTCACTTCACGCCAAACCACCACGTGAAGGGGAACTCAGCCAACGCCAAGGAACGGCTGTATTTTTCTCAAACAAAAATATATTTTAAGTGTATACAAAATTTTAACAGCCTTGGCGGACTCGGTTAGATGCCCTGCGCAAGGTATCACCGAGTATGAGTTTTGGCACGAGCCAAAGTTTTAAGAAATTCATAAGCCAAGTTGATTACTCGATTTTTATGGATTGATTTTATTTGGTTGAAATGAGTTGAATGGTAATGAAATTACAGTATGATGATTTATTTTAATTGTCTCCATTTACTCGACTTTAGATAGTTTAGATGGTATCTGTTTACTCACTGGGATTTTATAATCTCACCACCCTCATTTCCTCACATTTCAGGCTCAGGGAATTTCGTAGTTAGCTGACTTGAACAAGGACCTTCATTTGGACTCGAATCGGTAAAAGCTGTAGGTTTCCAGCTTCCGATGCATTTTGGATAGATATGGGCCCACGTGTCACTGTAAAAGAAATTTTATGCTTTGGTTATTTGCTTTATAGTATATATGAATATAATTATCTTTTACGCTACAAGAATTATGTACCGATAGTTTTATGAAAATTATTTTACAAGAAAATAGTTTATTTTATTGAATACTTTTATTATAATCAAATGGTCAAATTTTCACTTCAAATGAACGTTTTAGATACTTAATTTTTTTTAAATCATTAAATATATATTTTCGGCTTACCTACTACATTTTTAGCAAGTTTCAAGGTTTTCGACAAAAATGACAAAAATGCCCCTGTGAGCCAAAAAAAATAAATAAATAATATGTTATGTTATGATTTAAAAATGATTTGTAATCCTTCGTATTTTGATATTTGATAACTATTGCTCACCAGGAAGTGCGAAAGCTGATACGAGAGCCTTGCGAGGTTTCGATCGACATTCGCGGTGAAGAATGTTTGTCGAGGCTTCGCGATAGTTGTCACGGGCTCGATGGAGAGTTTCGGGTCGTGACAAAAACCAACTTACAACCAATAGATTGAAAACCAATAAGATGAGGCATAACAGAATAAGTACCATTTTCCTTCAAGGCATAAGTTCATGGCATCTTGCCATTGAGGATACTAAATAGCCTGATGCTAAGAGGTTGGTTCTGGTATATAGGATAATGCTTTAGTGAATGATTAATGTGCAAAAAAAAGTTTGACAGTAGAAATGTGGTTTTGAAGGGATGACCAATGACAGTTTTAAAAGAAGTAAAATTTGTGAAAAAAGGATGTTGATAAGTCTCTAAATATTCAGGTCTTTTAGGTTGAGTACTCTATCTTGGAGGAATAATATATGATTATGATGCATTGCTTGAAATGAAAAAAATACTCTCATGAAAAACTACATCCTTAGAAACGAAACACTTATAAGTAACCAAATCATAGAGCCAATACCCCTTTGCTGTCACTAGATATCTTATAAACACACATTTAGTAGCTTTGGATAAAATTTTTTCCTATTAAGAGATAAAGTTGAAACAAAACTTAAGAATCCAAACACTCAAAGGTGTGAATGAAAGAGTTCTATGGAACAACATTTCATAAGGGGATTTCTTACCAAGAATAACAATAGGAGTTTTATTTATTAGATGAGTAGCTACCAAAACAACATTGCTTTAAAATTTAATAGGTAAGGATGAATAAAACAATAAAGACCTTGCTATAACAAGTAAATGCTGGTCTTTTTTTTTAACAGTGTCATTTTGCTGAGGTTTTTCTACACAATATTGATTATGAATTGTGCCATTTGAAGAGTAGAACTCAAAAAGATTTAAATTCTAAACTATTGTCTGATCTTAGCTACTTGATTGTGGTACTAAGTTGAGTTTTAACCATGTTAAAGAAAGAAGGAATGAGAGAAGTAACATCTAATTTAAACTTCATAAAAAAAGCCAAGTAAATCTTGTAAAGTTGCCAACAATTGTATGGAAAAATTGATGGTCATTTAGTGATTTAATAAAGTAAGGACCTCAGATATCAATATGAATGAGTTCAAAAGGAGCAGTTGAAGATTTTACATATACTAGAAATAGTAGTCATTTTTGTCTAGCTAAACAACAAATTTGACTAACAGAATTCTCGTTTTAGGGAACAGTTGTTTGATATGCTTTATTCTTGCTATAAGGACATGTCCTAACCTATAATGCCATAAGTCAAAACCTATAGGTAGATTATTACAAACTGAACCTGAAACATTTGTATGAAAAGAAATAGGTCTTTGAGGCATTTTATCAAGTAGCTTGCATTGCTTGAGACATAGGCCAACCTTAATTTCAACAAGATCAATCATTGTCCATGAATGTATGTCTTGAATCATGCAATGTATATCAGTGAAGATCACACGATGTTTCTTAGAAATAGTTAATTGACTTATAGAAATCAAATGAAACCTAAATGAGGGTACACATAGAACATTTTCAAGCTTTAAGGTGGGGGTGACTTGAATTGTGCCCATGTGTTTGACCAATGCTTCAACATTATTATGAAATTGGACAAGTATACCTTGAACTACTTAAAAACTAATAAAAGAATTCAATGAATAAGCAATATGATTTATTGCTTCTGTGTCCACAATCCAGGAATTGCATTTAAACATGCATGAGCTGTTATCAATCTATGATGTAGAATTATAATTATGAATTTGAGCATTCAAAGGTTTAGTGATAATACTAGATTGGAGTTGATTGTGAAAGGTTGAGATGAGCTAGCTACTGTGTGATTTTGTTGTTGATGACTTCCTAATTGATTTTGCTAATATTGGCTGGTAAAAGTGTTAGGAATTTGAGAATATGGTGCCTTGGAAAGAAACTATATTCTCATGTTTAATTTTATTTAATTTATTTGTAATGAAAGTACATTTTGATAATATGATGAAGGGTTTGTTTTAAGTAAGCATTCATTATCTAGTTATTAAGGTACCATAATTTTATTAAGATATTAAAATACATTTGTATGAAGAGTCATACATAGGAGACATGTATTTTAATTGAATCTAAAAATTGTTCACGACCATATGATAAAGCTGGTCACTTTATTATGTTAAGGCTGTAGTGTCTAAATTATTTCAAACGAAACGAATGTGACTCACTTCAAGGGAATGATGAGTCTCAAATCATTGAAATGGTTGACTTCGAGTAATGACACTATAACATGAATTGGAATCATGCGAGAATCAAATTTAAGTTTAACCGTTACTTAAATCTTGATCTCACACTTATGTATCTACTTATAATAACCAAAATCTTGATGGATAGTGGACTCGTGTTAAATCGCCATATAATATTTGATATACTCTGAGCATGATCATCATAAAGCGTTGATCTAGACCCCCTATGTTGGGATTATAATCTAGATTAATATCTGGGAACATATATCCAAATAATGGAGTTCATAGTATTAACATCACTTCTAGTGATTTCAGGAAGATTAGTGATTAATTTGGGCCTAGTGGATTGATGAATTAACTCCTCATCACATCTGGATACTAAAAAGATTAGATCTAGAGTATTGAATCACTAATTGGATGAAATTTAAGACTAAAGGACAAAATCGACATAAAAGGTAAAACGGTAATTTCACTTTTTGTCATTGATGGTTATAAGGGTTCACAATATAAGGTTTACAATTGGACAACTAAAAATTAATGTCAAGTATTGAATCGTTGCTTGTAATTATAGTTAATGCAAGAGCGCAACCATGAATCTATAGTGGAGTGATTTCATGTTTAATAGGCTTAAATTATCTTAATGAGATTAAGAATAATTCTAAATATATTGGAACTCAGAATATTTATGTCCAAATAGATTCTCCATTTAGCTTCGTAGAATTTAACTTGTTTAAGTTAGAATGCATGTTTTATTTAATTAATTAAATTGTGTACAAAAATGACAGTTTTAACATGTTTGGTCTTAATTTAGACAAGAAAACATGTTTGTCTTAATTTAGAAAAGAAACCATGTTTTGTCTTAATTTAGACAAGAAAATATATTTGTCTTAATTTAAGACAAGAAAAATATGTTTTATCTTAATCTAGACAAGAAAACATATTTGCCTCAATTTAGACAAGATAATATATTTTTGTCTTAATTAAAGACAAGAGTTATCTTAAATTAAGATAATGTTAGGAGGATTCTGGCAAAATGAATCTAGACATCTATGTTGATAAAAAGAGACTCCATATTTGACTATCACTATTTTTTTTATTATTAATTCTTGTAAATTAAGATGGATAATAATAAAATAAGAGTTATTCAATAAAGAGTTTTATTTTATCAAGAACTCTAAATGATAATAAAAGAATTAAATTGTTTATACTTTAATTTTAATTTTGATAATTATGGAGCATGTTTGATGCTTCCATAACTCTAAATGGATGGTCAAAATTGATTCAAAGGTAATTGATTATGATTAAACCTTTGAGGCAAGAGTTTTAATAAAAAGAGAAGAGATTAGAAGAGAAGAAACGTACGTATCTTTATTGAAAAAGTTTCAACCATCATTTCTCTTCTTCTCCTCCTCCTAACTTTGCCGTATCTCTCTTCCTTTCTAGCTTTCTAGGCTAATTTCTTAAAAGAAAAATAGCCATTCACTTTTAGGAAGAAAAGAGAGACAAAATCGGTTGCCATCTTGTATTATACCTTGTCTACTCAAGGTTCAACTTGAAAACATTCTTGAAGAATATGTGGTAAACTTGTTGAGTCGAGAAATCAATCGTTGGTGTGGGGTGTTCGAAAATGAGGATCTCAAAATAAAAGGTATGTTTTATCTTCATTAGATTCTTATTTTTAGTATGTGATTAGGTTACTTGCAATATGAATGATGTGTTTTTCCACTTCTGTAATTGGATTGCATGCTCTCTTATTTAAAAATATTTTTTAAATCCATGATTTACACAATCACATCAATCCACTTAGATCCAACTCCATCAATTGGTATCAAAGCAAGGATTATTGCAAGTTTTGTTTCCTATATCTATTACACATGGTTGGCACCTTTGCATTTAATTAACTATCTTAATGTGAACAATATATGGTTGTGTGTTGTGATGCATGATTCAAGGTTTTTGTCACATTAATTGTCCTAGAAAATTTTACATGTAACCTTATTTTTTTCTTTTGGCCAAGTAACAAGAAAGATGGCCTATCATCACCATGTTTCCTTCTTTATTTTTGTTTATTTTTTCTTAGATTTATATAACTAGGAAAAGCCATGTAATTTTAATATTACTTGAAGTATTCGGTGCATCCATGGAGAAAGAAGATGAAAGCCAAAAGGAAAAAAGTAATTAGGTAATATTTAGTCTCTTCATTTTTTTGGCTATTAATTTTTTTTAATAAAGGAGTTCTTCTTGTATCAATATGTTTGAAGAAAAAGAGTTTTTCTTACATTAAAATTCTGTTTTTATAAAAAAATATTTTTTCTTCTATTGAAATATTTTTTTGATAAAAAAAGAGGAGGGGTGGGGTGTGTTGTTGGGCAGCATAGCCCCTTGTTGTGTGCTATTGTGCGGTACACAGCCCTCTGCTGCGTGTGGTATACAGCACACAGCACTTGTGCTTCTAGGCATTACATTGTTGTGTGTTGCTAGGCAATAGCACAAGCTGCTGTTTGACAGTAGCACATGCTGCCAGGTGCAGCAGAACATGCTACCGCAAGGTAGCAAAAAGTGCTGCTTGCATGCAAAAGCCTATGCGAGCTGTTGCACTTGTGCAACCCACCCTTGGGCTGCTGTGCAACAACCCATAGGTTAGGGTGGGCCCCCTCTAATGTTTTTTTCAAAAAAATATATGTATATATTCTTAAAAATTTTCTAAAAGTTATTTTTTTTTATTTTTGGAAAATTAATTTATTTTAGCCTTGGATTGAAAATTATTTTATTTTAGTATTAATCAATGAGATTAATTAATTGGACAAAATAAAATTATTTTCTCAAATTAGGTTAAAATTAAAATTAAAATTAAAATTAAAATTAGGGATTTTAAATGGTCATAAAATTCAAAAGAGTACCAAATGGATGTGATCCTAGCAAGTAGTGAAAGCAAGCAAGATTGAAGAGAATTACAAGTTGTTATTGTTGATTTTAACTTTTTTAGGATAGACATTAATGTGGCTTATTATTATATATTTATATATATGAAAAATATAAGATATTATTTGCCAACCTCTTACGGAATGCCATGCATACATTATGTATTTTAGTTTAAAAGTTTATACTATGAGATACATAATGAATATAGGAAAATAAATCGCATCTAGATAAAATGGTAATATGGACTTAGTTATATACTAAAGGTGTTTAGTTGGAAACATAACCAAGACCATAATTTGACTTAGGATATTCTAAAGATGCATCTAGAAAATTTGGTAACAAGTAATCAAAACCCTAAGTATAAAAATATTGAGTAAGAGAGGATCCTAGCAATCTTAGAGTCTGCTGTCTCCATTGTTGGCCCACTGGCATGTGAAACTTGTCACTCCCTACAGGTAGACATGAATCTAGATCGTGACGGACTGGGTCACCAAAAGGATAAATCCTTTTAGGTGGATTATGAAGTGAGAGCTCTCATAGAGGCTTAATAAGTAAAGAGCTTAAATGAATGAAACAATGGTTGTTGCACTCAACATGAATTTACTATTAACTTACCTACAGTAGCTCTGTTAGTAAACTTTGTGTTCCAAATGAAGGCATTCCTTAACCATGTTAAGTATGAAGATACTGGGTAACATAGTTAAGTGGGAGGGTCCCAATTTGCATGGTAGTAAATTCTAACAGCCCACAGTCGGTTTATTTATTACAAAAAGGTAAATGATCATCGAACTAATAATACAATTTATAGGGTTTTATATATTGTCATCATGCATACATGCATCATGAAATGTTCAAAGTCCAAGAATAACTAGTATGCTTACATAATTTCAAATGTACTTTTAGAAACATATCTGCATCACAAATATGAATTCACTTTCAATTTTGCTGAACAAATGCACTTTGAATGGTGATAACTACACTAAATGGAAAAGAAACCTTAATATCGTCCTTGATTATGACAAGATCACATGGGTTCTTTTTGACCATGTGCCTGAAGCACTAATTCGTCAATCAACTCCACAAGATATTGAATATCATAAGTAGTGGCTTGATGCAAGCAAGCTGGCTACGTGCCATATACTGGCCTTTATGAATAGTATATTGCAAAAGTAGCACGAGGGCATGGGTAATGCTGATGACATAATGTTACAATTACATGAGATGTTTGGTACAAAAACAAGGTTTGCTAAGGTCAAAGCAACCAATGCTTTTAAGGACCTTAAGTAGAAACTTAGGGAGCCAGTTAGAGATTACATGCTGAAAGTGATCTTTTGTCTCAATGAGGCAGAACTACATGGTGCAGAGATAGATGCGGAAAGACAAATATCAATGATCATTCATAGCTTAAATTCGTCATTTTCACAGTTTAAATTAGATTATGAATTGCACCCTAGGGGTTACACCCTAAATGGGCTAATGAATGATCTCCAAAATGTGGAGGAGGTTCTTGATTTGAAAAAGAAGCCTTAAGCACATGTAGTTTCCACTTTTAAGCCCAAACCCAAGGGTAAAAAGACTAAAGCTAAAAATAAAAGGACTATTAAGGGCTTAGTGGGAGCAAAGAAAAAGCCCATGAAGAAAAAGACTGCTTCAAAAGACAACGCCAAAGGACAATGTTTCCATTATGGTGTGGAAAGACATTGAAAGTGAAACTGCAAGGTTTACCTTGAAGAAATCTAGAAGAGTAAATAAAGTATGGGATTTCTAAATAAGTTACAAGCCTGTTTAGTGGTTGATTCTGCGAATACTTGGATAGTAGATTCTGGAGCCACTAACCATGTTTGTAAGTCTTTACATGGGTTTCAACAAAGGAGAAAACTGAGTAAAGGACAGTTTCAGATGAGGATGGAAAATGGCATTTTTGTTTCAGCATTAGTAGTGGGAGCCATTATTATTTAATTTCCTTATGGTCGTAGCTTAGTTTTGGAAAATGTTTATTACATTCCAAAGACTAATAGGAATTTGATTTCATTCTTTTGTTTAATAAAGTTTGGATATTCGATTATTTTAGTGAGAGACTCACTATTTATTCGAACAAGGATTTTATTTGTTCTGTAATAGTTAGATATAATCTTTATTTCCTTGAGCTTATGACTTGTTTTGCATATGATATAGAAGCAATACGATTCAAAACTAAAAGAGTTAAAGAATGTAGCATAAGTCAAAATTATCTTTGGCATTTGCATTTAGGTCATATCAATCAAAATAGACTCAATAGGCTTATAAAGGATGGTACTCTACCAAACATGGTTGAAGGTCTTGCGCCAGTATGTGAGTCTTGTATTGAAGCAAAAATGACCAAAGGGCCCTTCAAGGTAAAAGGCAATGGAATGTTAAACGTTCTAGACTTGGTGCACACAGATATGTGTAGACCAATGAACGTACAAGCTAGAGGAGGTTATGAATATTTCATAACTTTTATTGATGACTACTCAAGACATGGCTCTATGTATTTAATGCATACAAAAAGTGAATCCTTTGAAAAGTTCCAAGAATTCAAAGTTGAAGTTGAAAAGCAACTAGGCAAGCCATTGAAACAACTTCGATCAGATCAGGGTGGTGAGTATTTATCAGATGAGTTTCAGCAATATCTCACTAACAATGGAATTTCTAATTTGTCAGCACCGAGAACAGCTCAATATAATGGTGAAGCTGAAAGAAAAAATAGGATTCTTTTAGAAATGGTTAGATCAATGATGTCTTATGCTAACCTTTCAATCTCATTCTAGGAATATTATATGTAAACTACTGAGTACTTGTTCCATTTTACTGCATCTAAGTCTATGCCTAAGACACCAAAGGAACTGTGGATAGGGCGTAAATCATTTGTACATCATCTGCAAACTTAAGGGTGTCCCACACATGTTTTAAAGCCCAAGTCCACAAAGATGGAACCAAAGATTGAGGTGTGCTTGTTAGTAGGGTTTCTAAGGGGAACAAGAGGTTACTACCTTTATAGTCCTCAAGATAAGAAAGTTTTCGTTTGTGCGAATGCCACTTTATTGGAAGAAGAGTTTATGAGAAACCACAAACCTAGAAGCAAAATTGTCTTAGAAAAATTGTTTGATCCTTGAGACAACTAGAGTGATACATGAGTCTGGGAGAAAACATGATTACACTCTTAGATGAACATGAATTTGACTTTATTACATATAAAAAAGCTATTAATGATGTAGATGCTGAAGAGTGGCATAAGGCAATGAAATCTGAGTTAGACTCCATGGATTCTAACAAAGCCTAGACTTCAGTAGATCCACCTGAAGGGATAAAACCCATAGGGTGCAAATGGATTTACAAGAGAAAAAGAGGAAGTGATGGGATGGTGGAAACCTTTAAGGCTAGACTAGTGGCCAAGGGTTTCACCCAAAGAAAAAAGATTGACTATGAGGAAATCTTTTCCCCGGTTGCTATGCTTAAATCCATCAGGATCCTTTTATTCATAGTTGCATATCTTGATTATGTGATATGGCAAATGGATGTCAAGATCGCATTTTTAAATAAGGCCCTTGAAGAGCGCACTTATATGGCTTAACCAGAAGGTTTCATTACTAAGGGCCACGAGCATAAGGTTTATGAATTGCATAGGTCCATTTATGGACTTAAGCAAACATCTAGGTCATGGAACATAAGATTTGATACTGCTATCAAATCATATGGTTTTCAACAAAATGTTGATGAACCCTTGTCTGTAAAAGGATACAGGATAAAAAGGTTGTTTTCTTAGTCCTTTATGTTGATGACATTTTACTCATTGGGAATGATGTAGGAATGTTATCAATAGTTAAAGGTTGGCTGAACCAGCAATTCAATATGAAGGGTTTGGGGGAATATAGATATGTTCAGGGGATCAAACTTATAAGGGATCATACGAACAAGAAGATAGCATTATCTCAAGCATCCTATATAGACAAAATTTTGGCCAAGTTTGTTATGCAAGATTCTAAGAAGGGTTTAATGCCCTCTAGACATGGAATCAAACTTTCTAAGGAGATGTCACCTAAAAATCAAGAGGAAGTTGAAAACATGAGACAAACTCCGTATGCATCTGCTGTTGGAAGTCTCATGTATGCTATACTATGCACTAGGCCAGATATCTACTATGCAGTTGGACTAGTTAGTAGACTTCAGTCAAACCCATGCATGGAGCACTGAACTGTAGTCAAGTGCATTCTTAAATATCTTTGTAGAATGAGGAATTACAAGTTTGTATATTCTAGAAGTGACCTTGTAGCAACAAGGTACACTGATTTTGATTTTCAATCTGATGTTGATTATAGGAAATTGACATCAGGATCTGTTTTCACCAATGGAGGAGGAGCCATAGTTTGAAAGAGTGTAAAGTAATCTTGTATTGCAGACTCTACTATGGAGGTAGAGTATGTCGCAGCTTGTAAAGTAGCAAAGGAAGTTGTATGGCTCCATAAATTCCTTCTGGACCTTGAAATAATTCCAGATGTAGACAAGCCCATTACACTTTATTGCGATAACAGTAGAGTAGTGGCTAACGCTAAAAAACCATGGAATCATAAAATAGCAAAACATATTGAAAGTATGTATCATCTCATTCGAGAGATCATACAACGTGGAGAAGTACTTGTGAAAAAAATTCCAACAAAGTAGAACCTTGCCAATCCATCCACAAAGACTCTAACACAAAAAGATTTTGATGGTCACTTAGAAGGTCTTGGAATGAGCGATATGTCATACTTGCTTTAGGGCAAGTGGGAGATTGTTAGGAATTTAAGAATATGGTGCCCTAAAAAGCAAGTATATCCTCATGTTTAATTTCATATAATTTATTTGAAATGAAAGTACATTTTGATAATAAGATGAAAAATTTGTTTTAAGTAAGCATTCATTATCTAGTTATTAAGGTACCATGATTCTATTGAGATATTAAAATACATTTGTATGAAGAGTCATACATAGGAGACATGTATTTTAATTGAATCCAAAAATTGTTCATGGTGATATAATAAAGCTGGTCACTTTATAGTGTTAAGGCTGTAATATCCAGATTACTTCAAACAAAACAAATGTAATTCACTTCAAGGGAATGATGAGTCTCAAATCATCAAAATGGTTGACTTCGAGTAATGACACTATAACATGAATTGGAATCATATGAGAATCAAATTTAAGTTTAACTGTTACTTAAATCTTGATCTCACACTTATGCATTTGCTTATAGGAGAATCAAAATCCTTATATATAGTGGACTTGTGTTTAATCTCCTTATGATCTTTGATATACCATGAGCGTGATCATCATAAAGCGTTGATTTAGACCCCATATGTTGGGATTATAATCGAGATGAATATTTGAAAACATATATCCAAATAATGAAGTTCATAGCAGTAACATCACTTTTAGTGATTTCAGAAAGATCGGTGATTAATATGGGCCAATAGATTGATGAATTAGCTAGTCATCACATTTGGATACTCAAAAGATTAGATTTAGAGTATTGAATCACTAATTGGATGAAATTTAAGACTAGGGGATAAAATTGATATAAAGGGTAAAATGGTACTTTCTCCTTTTGTCATTGGATGGTTATGAGGGTTCACAATATAAGGTTTGCAATTGGACAACTAATAACTAATATCAAGTATTGAATCATTTCTTGTAATTATAGTTAATCTAAAAGTGCAACCATGAATATTTGGTGGAGTGATTTCATGGTTAATAGGGTTGAATTATCTTAATGAGATTAAGAATAATTCTAAGTTTATTTGTCACGACCCAATTTCTCGGGCCATGACCGGCGCATGAGCTCAATGAGCATAGCTCACTAAGCCCAAGCAAGCCTATCCATTTACCTTTGCTTAACAAATTTATCATATCATGCATACACATACACCTTTTTCCGAGTGTGAACATAGCCAAAACATAATGGCATTATTGATAATAATATACATGCACTATACTAGTCATGTATTTAGCAATTTACATTGCATACACATATTCACATTGTTAGATTGTATTCACAATACAAAA
>NC_030853.1:4027376-4043982 GCF_000208745.1 Theobroma cacao
CATGTTTATCCATTTACAGGATGAATAAAATCCCTTGGCCTTGACAAGTGCTGGGGTAAAAAATTTATCGATTTGCCCCCGGGGTGAAAAAATTACGATTTTGCCCCTATACTCCGAAATGTATCGGAATTAAATTATTTCTACTTTTCAACCTCAAATAACACTAACATTGATCAATATTAACCAAATTGGGCAAAAAAATCATTTTATAAAAATTCTCGTTTAGACCTCTAGTGGCAAAATTACCATTTTGCCCTTGTGCTTCAAAAATACCAGGAATCATAATTTTTTTTTCACTACTAAACATCATTTTATACTCCAATAATCATAATTATATTTCATATAATTACTCTTGGTCAAATGTGATCAAATCTTGGCTAAAAATCTCCATTTAATCATGAAATGGTAAAATGACCGTTTTGTCCCTAATCGGTCAATTTTCCTGATGGACTCCAAACTGGACCTTGAACTCCGAATCACTATTTTAAGCCATTCTGTGGGTTTTCAAAATTTTTAATTTCCTCTTAGAATTTCTATTTGAACTAGTTCAAGGCTCGATTTAACTTAGTTGTACCACTCGGTACAATACCATCTTTTAATCGAGCTTGACAGGGTCTCACATTATTGGAGCTTGAAATATCTATGTCCAAATAAATTCCCCACTTAGCTTCATAGAATTCAACTTGTTTAAGTTGGAATGCATGTTTTATTTGATTAATTAAATTATATATAAAAATGGCAGCTTTAACATGATTTGTCTTAATTTAGACAAGAAAACATATTATGTCGTAATTTAGAAAAGAAAACATGTTTTGTCTTAATTTAGATAAGAAAATATGCTTGTCTTAATTTAGACAAGAAAACATATTTTGGCTTAATTTAAGAAAAGAAAAATATGTTTTGTTTTAATCTAGACAAGAAAACATATTTGTCTCAATTTAGACAAGATAACATATTTTAGTCTTAATTAAAGATAAAAGTTGTCTTAAATTAAGATAGTTAGGAGGATTCTTGAAAAGTGAATCTGGACATCCATGTTGATAAAAAGAGATTCCATGTTTGACTGTCACTCTTTTATTTATTATTAATTCTTTTTAAATAAAGATGAAAAATAATAAAATAAGAGTTACTATTCAACAAGGAGTTTTATTTTATCAAGAACTCTAAATGATAATTAAAGAATTAAATTGCTTATTCTTTAATTTTAATTTTGATAATTATGGAGCATGTTTGATGCTTGCATAACTCTAAATGGATGGTCAAGATTGATTCCAAGATATTTGATTTTGATTAAACCTTTGAGGCAAGAGTTTTAATAAAAAGAGAAGAGATTGGAAGAGAAAAAATGTATGTATCTTTCTTGAAAAAGTTTTAACCGTCAATTCTTTCGTCTTTTTCCTAACTTTGCCATATCTCTCTTCCTCTCTCACATTCTTGGCTGATTTCTTAAAAGAAAAGTAGCAATTAACTTTTAGGAAGAAAAGAGAACAAAATTGGTTGCCATCTTGTAGTTTAGCATTCCACATGTTGTCCACTCACGGCTCAAGTTGAAAGCATTCTTAAAGAATAAGTGGTAAACTTGTTTGGTTGAGAAATTAATCGTTGGTGTGGTGGTGTCCAAAAATAAGACTCAAAATAAAAGTTATGTTTTATCTTAGTTCATTAGATTCTTAAGTTTAGGATGTGATTATATTACTTGCAATATGAATGATGTGTTTTTCTGCTTGTGTAATTGGATTGCATGGTTCCTTTATAAAAGAAATTTTTTGAAATCCATACATTACACAATCACATCAATCCACTTACATCCAACTCCATCAAAAAGTTGAATTATCCAAGGCTTGATTTGCAATTGCATCATTAATGCTATTCAGAGTATTCTAATTAAGAAGAAACATGCACTACAACAATTTTGACTTTCATTACTAAAAATAAAGGCTTCACCAATGAAAAATTCTGTCAATATTTTAATTCATTGACGGATATTTTGACAAAATATTTTTTTTGACTTGTGGTCAGAAATACCCTCATCGGTAAAGTTCATTTTGTTGGAGATTCTGTCAAGAAATTATCAAACTTGTCGATTAAAGGACAGGTCGGTGATACAAATATTTTGTTGATACATTCCATCAGGAATAGGAACTGACAAAAACTTATGGTCGACAAATCCGTCGGTAATTATGTAGCATATTTTATCAATAAAGCGTGTTATTTTGTTGACAATGAATAATAATCCGTTAGTAAATATTTATGGAATTTCGTCGATATTGGGTATTACCTATAGATATTTCTATTGGTAACGTGAATTAAATCAATTTTTTTTTTTAAAATTGTATTTCTTGAATTGCCTACTAGCATTTGAAATCAATATATTTAAAAAATAATATTAAAATTAACTAATATGTATTAATATTATTTAATTTGTTACATAACAAAAAGACAAATACAAATTATATTTGAAATTTATAAAAATGAAAAATGAATAGAATGTCAAAATCTATCTAAAAGATGCTTAAAAGAAATCCCAGTTACAAAGTGAAAGAAAGAAATTACTATTCTCCATCATCTCTCAATTGTGCCTCTTCCGTATCATTAGAAAAAGGCAAGTGGTTGTGGTTGTGGCGTGGCTATGGTTGCTATGGTGAATACTCAATGTCAGGTGGAGATGGAAACCTATGAAGGAGCTATTGGAGGCTTATTTGAATATCCATCATCCGGGTCTGCAACTGCTTCACTTCTACATTCATTTCTTAATAACCCTTAGGTTTAAGAGGAGGAGCTCGCACAACTTCACCAGAAGGGTTTTCACCACAAGCATAGTCGAGTGTATAAGTTGGAGGAAGTAGTGTAGTAGCTAGCGTCCTACTACCAAACCCGTGGATGTGGGTCTGAGTGGTTTGCGCCATTCCAATCGCCTTCAACCATGCTATCGGTACGAATTTCGACTAAGACGATGGATCATGACTGTACTTTTTCAATAAAGCAGAAGCATATGATTCTTACAAATACAAAAAGAAATGAATATTATTTAAATTGTTAAGTAACATATGCACATATAGAACTATATAATGAACATATAACCATTCATTTTCATTAACACACACAACCTTCGACTTGTTGTCCACAAACTCACTGACACCCTTTTATCGCTTGTGAGCACACGCGAAAAGCTTGGAGAATGTCGCTTGTCTTTGCAGTGCATTGATTACAATCACAACGATATCAATCATCATAGCAAATCCATCATCCAAATAAGTAACAAATATAAATCACACCCAACATATTGAGAACACATAACATAGTCACCCAAACAAAAAGAGCATCATATATAAACCACAGCAACATGTCTTCGCAATCTTAAACAACACAATGACAACAAAAAAACTTTTCACATTCGATAATATATGAGTTAAGAACAGATACCATTCTCTTCTAATGGATTGCAAAAGGTAAAGAATCACCTGTGTGTTTAGATATGTTGCCATCTTCCTCTATTAGATGGTTCTGTTGGGCCTTCTAAGATTGGTGCTGCCACTCTTCTGTGGCCTCAATTGTATCGACAAACTCGTCTCAGACTTCTGCAGTAATCTAGGGGCATACCTTCCCTTTGGTCATGAGGATGTCGTGAAGAGTGTTTACCTCCCTTTTGGTTTTATTGCGCTTATCCCCTAATAGATCTTTCAACTGGTCCTTGCAAATTTTCTGTCACGATCCAAATTTTGAGCCATGACCAGCGCATGGGCCTAGTGGACGTAGCCCACTAAGCTTAAGCAAGCCTCTTTACGTTATCCCGTTCACTATCCCATCAATTTTTCATCACCATTACTAGACCACCATTTGTAATTTACAACTAGACGTATTTCCATAATACAACATAGATACAAAATTTACATTTGTATGATCTCAAAATAAGGTTATTCATAGCCATCTCATAATGGCACCATCATTCCAAACTATACATGCATCGTTAGCAAAGTAATTCCTAGCAATTTACATTTAATGTACATGTTCTCATATAAAAGATTTCTGACGACCAGCGAAGTGACTTTGGTGAGGGTACGGCTATCGAATGCCATGGTACCTACCAAGAGTGAATGCAAGTGGACGTCTTAGTCTTGGTCCCAACTATCTACAGATCTAAAAATATACAATTTAAAAAAGTGAGTATAAACTCAGTGAGTGAACATAAGAAGGGAATAAGCAACGATAAAGAATGTTTTACAAAACATGATGCACTTATGATAAAACCATGCAATTTAGTCTATTTTTTTTGTTAAAACCCCTCATTCCAAACTTTGAATGTTTAATCCCTTAAAGTTACAAGATTCATGATGAACCATAAAGTTGAATAGAATGAAAATTTCAGCAATGACCAAGCAAGACAACAAACAGAGGATTTTCGTGCTGTAGCAAAAAGGCATTTTGGGTTTGCATATGCTTTGGTTTCTCAAGCATATATCCCACTACAGAAGTCCAATTGACATGATTTTTTTATACATTATAAAGATAAGAGACTGGGCTACAACTTTGATGTTTACCACTTTGCCCAATTCTAATTAGAATGTAGTCAAAATCATTTTCAAACTGAAAGCACTGCACTAGGAATTTGGAACTACTCGAGAGTTTCTCGCTGCAGCGAGAAGCTTCAACAAATTTCTCGCTGCAGCGAGAGTCAGGCCAGTGCAACCCCCTCCAACCCGAGAGTTTCTCACTGCAGCGAGAAATAGAGCAACTTAGTTAAAAAGGGTCTTGTTACATCAAAAGCCATTTTCTTACTGAAATGAAAAGCAATTTGGGAGCAATTAACATTGCCAATATACAACACAATCACAATTATTTTCATAAACTTTCTATAACATATATATATTTGTATATACATACATCATCATGCATACCATCCTGCCACACTCAGCTCATGTGCACTCCCTACACGCACAAGGCAATATCATCATCATGTGCACTCCTTACTCACACATTTCAATATCATCATCATGTGCACTCCCTACTCGCACATTTCAATATCATCGTGTGCACTCTCTACTCGTACACTTCAATATCATCATCCACACTTCCGCACCCCATCATCACTAGCATGTGCATCCCCCACATCGTGCACACGCACGGTTATATTCATTACACAATAGTATCTACCAATGTACAATGCATATATATATATATCAACATATAAAGGGATTTCGTAATTTCATTGCAATCACATTTCAAAACGCAAAAAAAAAAAGGTTTCGTCAAAAGCTTGTTCCCATATACATTTTAAGGAAAAAGACAATTAAAACCTTTCAAGCAATTCACTCAAACATTTACACATTTACCCCAAATCATTTTAATGTAAGTTCACTCACCAGTCTTTATTGATGTTTTGGTGGGCTCTAACTTCGACTTATGTTCCGAATGGAGGTGTGGGGTTTCGTTGGAACCTATCACACGCAACAACATCGCCATCAACCCAACTTGGCATTAATACCATTCCAAAAGCTATTTCCTAAATCAAGTTCTACTAGTCATCCCTAACTAGCTTCCAACTACTATTAAATGGCTATTATTTGCACTACTCTAGTCACACTAAAATTGAATAAACAACCTCAATAATAAAAAACTCAAAAATCTAATTATTAAACATTCTCAACACTTAAAAAATTAACTCTACTTCATTACTCACCTTTGTAGCTTTGTAAGTAAATTCCTTTCCAAGAATTTTCAAGCTATCATAGAAGCTCTCTCTCTTTCTCTCTTTAGAACACCTAGCTAGTGAGTGAAAGTATGAGAGTAAGACTTTTTAAGGGTTTTAAGGTGAGAGAGTGAAAGAGTATGAAAAACCCTAAAACAAGGTGTGCAAAAGCATGAAATTTAAGGTTAGTTTGAGAGGGTCATGGAAGCTTTGAGAGAAGCTTTCATGGAGGATGAAAGAAACTTGAGATGGGAGGAAGAAGAAGAAGAAGAAGAAGCTGCTGGAAAAATGAGGAAGCTACTGGAGGAATGAGATATTTATGCATAAGTTTATCCAAGTTTCATACAATTTACCAAAATAACCTCAACAAGGTGACTTTGTCTTCCTCCTATCCTTTGTGCAACCTTTTTACTCTTTTGACGTTGAGAAAAAGTCCATAATAGTTTAAAAATACTTAGGTTCACGAAAACGAAAAAATTTAGACCTGAGATGTAAAATGACCATTTTACCTTTACTATGGAGATTATCAGTGTTTTTATCTTCTTCATTTATTTTACCATCATTCATTCATTCTTTAGGCTTACTTAGACCTTAATAACATTAGAAAACTACTTCCAAAAGCTCACCATGAGAAATGACGAAATTACCCCCGGTCCGTGTTATTGCGTCTACTTCTAGTTACAAGTATATGAAGGTCGAGGTTTCACAATACGAGGGTACTGGGTATCACATTTTCTCCCATATCTTGTGGATGATTAAAGCATTTGTAGCTCCCACATGAAAGTCTCCTACGTTAAAAATAAAAATACATTAGTGTTACAAAAAAAATATATAAATATACAATACGGACTAATATTTTAACTTCTTGATGACAACATGGTACCTTAAATTTATGCCACATGGCATTCTTTACCTCGAGAAGAACATGCCTCCATGTATGCCAAGCCCCATTGAAGTAACTCTTGATAATTCTAGTGATGGTTGGAGTCACTCTTGTCTTTGCAAAAGTACTATAAAATTAATACATCTGTATTAGAAACACATTAATGAAATTAATTTGATGAATGAAATTAGTTAATTAGTAGATATTACCTTTCTTCAATAGATTTCAAACAAATATTGCAGCATTAGGATTAAGATCTTCATGAATCACCCATTCATTTTCATTCTCAACATTGAATTGAAACTCTAGACGTAAAGCATCCATAACCATTTCAACATATGCATTTTTTACTCTAGCTTTATTAGCTATTTCTTGGACATTATCATCAACAAAATGTCCCAATGATTGTCTAGCATGGAATGATTCAACATGTGAATCCCATAGCATCGGTAAAACCTTTATGAAATAAGTGCACCTGAATCTTATCAACAATTAAGAACTTGTTATTCATACATTGATAGCAAGGACATCTGATCCTATTCCCATTAACATATCTATGTTGATAAAAGGCAAATGAAATAAATTCTTCTACACCATTCACAAATTGTAGTATAAGAAATCCACTTTAATATACTTGGGAATGCACCCAACTCCTATCTCGTTCCATTCTATTAACTATAATGAATAGATGATGTCATATGTTATAAGATGTAAAAAAAAAAAAAACTTAACTAATTACTAGAACTATAATGTATATAATTCAAAGCAACATATTTTATTTGATGCGTCAAAGTTTTGTTTCCCATTTTAATTCTTTTTTACTTTAGTGTAATATTTTCACTATATTATGAATTTAAATCAATTAAGTGATGATTGTATAAATATTTACGCTTTTGACATGCATTTTCACATGGAATAAAATTTCCCTATGTTTTTATATCATTTATAAATTGATATTTATTACAAACTTCACCAATGTCCCTAAACACACTCTCCAATTCGATATTTATTCAAAAGCTAGCTTTTTAAGTTGCAAAGTATTGTAACATCTACACATAGGTTTCACCTATAAATGTGTGTTGGATAAGAAAGTTCAAGTTTCAGCTATAGAATATTGTTACCTACAACATTTTGAATACTAGTTATCTTAGTTTATAATTTAAATAATTTTTTATTTGAGTTATATTAAATTTGGGTTGTTCCAAATCCAAAAATCCATTTTAGATTTAAGTTGCTTGCATTCAACCTATTACCCTTCCAAACCCAATTTGGATTGGATCAAGTTTGGTATAAGAGGAGTCATTTGGATTTTGTGGTGGAGCCTACATTAATTAAAGTGGAAAGGCCAAGGTAAAGAATATTTATGAAGATCAAACAAAATTCTTTGAATATTTAGGTCTTATTTGCAGTAGAACAAAATGTAGGAATTCAATCAATAAAGTAATAAAGTTGATTTTACCCATAAACCAAAATTAAGCCTAAATCCATCAAAATTCTAACATGCCTTACACTTTGTCTTTTAATCCTAATATTGAAAATTAGTTTCATTTCTCAATGATCACCCTTGTCTAAAAAAGAAACTCCTTTACATCACTTGTCAAAAGGAAAAACTACTTTTTGTCTTGCCTCTAGACTCTAGAATATGACTTAACAACATTTCTTAAAATCCATGTCACTATTTGATACTTGGCATGTCACAACCCGGAACTCTCTTTGAGCCCGTGACAACCGCCGCGATGTCCCGATTGACACTAATTACTCGAAATGTCAACTAGAACCCCGCAAGGCTTTAATATCAGCTTCTCATTTCCCCTGTGAGTAACCGTTGCCAAATATCACGTTCTAAAAGATTTTAAACTATTTCCAACTTAAAACAATAAAAAATAATTTTCGTCTCACAGGGGTATTTTAGTCATTTTTCCTTTAAAATTTTGAAACAAGCTAATAATGTAGTATACGATGCAAAACACATATTTCATAACCAAAAATAAATTTGGATGTCTAAAACATTCGTTTAAAGTGAAATTATGATTGTTAGAATAAAATAAAAATATTAAACAAAATATTCTATTTTCTTATAAAACAATATTTTTTAGAACACTGCGTAAATAATTTTTACAGCGTAAAAGCAAAATAAATTCCTACATATAGTAGTACAAATAACTAAAGTATGAAATTTAATTTACAGTGACATGTGGACCCCCAAATGACAAAAATGAACGAAGGCTGCAAACCTACAGTTTTTGAGGAAGCAAAACCAACTGTAGCCTTCGACAATATCAGTTATCTACAGCCTATACTGAGCCTAAAATGGGTGGAAATGAAGGTGGTGAGATTATAAAATTCCAGTGAGTAAACAGACATCATCATAAACATCTAGAGTTAAGTACATGGAGACGATAAAATAAATCATCATAAACTGGGTCACAACATTAGAACACATTTCATTCAAAATACGTAATGAGGCTTATGAATCTCATAAAAACTAGGCTTGTGCCATAAAATCCATTCTCGGGGACACCTTGGCCGAGGCATCCTACCGAGACCGCCAAGGTTGTTAAAAATTCACATTTCGCATAAAACACATTTTTCGTTGGACATCACAACTGTTCCTTGGTGTTGGTTGAGTTCACCATCACGTGGTGGTTCGGCGTGAAATGAACTCAAATACAACCTCAGGAGCTACCTTACGCGCCTCTACAATCGAGATGAGCACATATAAACTGGGTTATTGTGCCCCTCTCATAGGCTGGTCTATGGAACCCGCCTACTGCAGTAAGCTAATAATTATCTCACCAATCAATAAAATTCAATAACATGATATGACAATTATTGCAATTCACAGCCTTTCAAGGCAAACAAACAATCTGTATTTCAAAACAATTGCCAACCAACTAATCATGCCCGGTTTATCATAAGCCAATCAATTTAAACAATCAAATTGCAACAAATAGCAGTCTCCGTGTACTTTATTTTTCAAAATCATTATTAATTTCAAAACAATTGATAAATTAATTTCATTGAAACACATTTATTCATAAAACATGAAAATTTACCTTTTTAAATCCATTTTTCCGTAGAATTTATGAAATCATCTAAAAGCCACCCTAGATAATTAAAATGATAGTAAGTTTACTCACAATGTCTAGAGTGTGAATTTTCGAAGTACTCTGACTAGTGGTCCTCGGATGCAATTTCTTTGCCTTTATCGGAGGACTCACCACCTTGACATAGTAAAAAATCGAGAAACTTACTACATTAGTACTAAATCGAAATTAAACTAATTTAGACTACTAATGCATGATATGGAATGCAAGATGCACGGGTAACCATCTAAACCCGGTATTAGCCTAATTCGTCTTATCACCTGATTAATTGGCCAACGCGTCCAATTTAGCTCCAAATTGCTCCATTTCTTTTCCAATACCTTAATTCACCAAACACAAGTCAAATAACCTAAAATTTGGCAAAACCATCTTCACTTTTCTTCTTAGAATTTTCGGTCAATAATGGTGCATTAACAACGTGATTTTTCCTACTACTTTTCCACACCATAATTCATCATTTTCTAACCAATTCTCTTAAAATAAAAAAAATCAAATTCATCCGTACTTAATACAAGGTAGGTTCGGCCATTGATGGGTGATGGGAAAAATGAATTCTTTTCTTACTGTTTTGCTTCTAGACATGGTAAACTAACTAAAAATACTAACATAACTTGAAATCAAATCAATCCAACATCATTATCTCTCCATACCCATTCGGCTAGCCATGAATTCACCATGAAAATATAAAATTTAATCGTGAAAAATAAGGAGAAATGTTTAAGG
Source organism: Theobroma cacao (assembly GCF_000208745.1). Taxonomy (NCBI): domain Eukaryota; kingdom Viridiplantae; phylum Streptophyta; class Magnoliopsida; order Malvales; family Malvaceae; genus Theobroma; species Theobroma cacao. Next base: position 4,037,776 of record NC_030853.1, read on the forward strand.
AAAATAGATTTCAAGTTTAAATTGAGAAATCCTACCTTTTTCACTTGCTTTTCCATACTTTTTCTCTTGAAATTCTCCATCTAGGTTTATTCTTTCTTTGTTTCCCCATTTTCCTTGCTTGGCCAAATATTTGGAGAGAAGTGAGAGGTTTATAGGCTGATTTTTAAAGGAAATAATAAAATATTCTAAGCTTGACAAGTGTCATTTTATTATTGGTCTATTTTTAAAACTTTAAAAATTTAAACTTTTTATCTCCATCACATATATTTTCTCACTTATCCATAACATAAAAAGTCAATGGATGAATTCTATGAGCATGACAAGTGTTGGGTGTGTAGAATTACCATTTTGCCCCTACGGTGGCAAAATGACTATTTTGCCCTTAGGGTGGCAAAATGACTATTTTGCCCTTATCATCGAAAAAACACCAAAATTAAAATTCTTCACTTCTCAAACTCAAATTATACCCCAAATGATCAATCTTAGTCAAAAATTTCATCTAACTCTCACATCTTAACCTCGGGTGACGAAATGACCATTTTACCCATGGATAGTGAAATTTTCGGTTTGATTCCAAATTGATTTTCGAACTCCAAATCACCATTTTAAATCATTCATGGACTGTAAAATTTTCAATTTCACCCTAAAATCTCTATTTGATCTAGTTCGAGGATTAAATCAACTTTGTTGTACCTCTAAGTATAATACCTACTTTTATAAATTTTTCGGCACTCTCCTAGCATGCAAACATGCTATCCATCACATGTATGTCATGACAAGTATTTTATAAGGTCAGATTTTACATGGAAAATCCTTTTCAATGCAAATATCATGATCTTTAACCTAATCCATGGATCTTGAAGCTATGTACAAATCAAGGTAATAACTAAAATAATTTCATTGAATCTTTTCAAGTTCAAATCAACACCTTAGCATTTTCCAAGCATCTTTTTGACATACAATTTCCTATTACATAGTTTGAAACATACTACCAACTTGGGTCGACACTAGAATGGTATAGCTTTCGAACCATTTAAACAACTATACATAACAATATGAGATAGCTTCTAAATAGAAATTCAAGATTTAAATCCAATACTCAAAGCAATGGACAAGGACTCCATAGAGAAAATAATTCTTTATATTGACATTTTTAAATCATATTATTTATAATATCATTTAAATAATAAAGTAAGAGGGGCAAAAATAGGCAAACCTAAAAAAAAAGACTTTAAATGACTTCAAAAAGCCTATATATTAACTTGCTTAAAATTTAACGATCGCTAAATCGTGTGGCAAAGATCTCATGAGACCTTATTTGAGATAAGGAGAATTCAATGGGACTATATATGATAGATTATACCTTCAGGTGGCATATTTATATCATCAAAAGTAGTAGCTTATATCATCGTTTTTATTTCTCTATGCCAAATAAAACTAATAGTAACATAGTTTATTATTCTATATTCAATGATCATCTCACCATCATGGGTTAAACTATGATTTAGTAAGTACCTCATTCAACTATATTAGTAGAAGGTGGAAAAACAAGCAAGCAATCTTGAAACATTAATTGTCCCTCTATCATTAATTAAATTGGGATACTAAAGCTCTCAATTTGTCCTTTCTAGTTTGCATAATCGTGGTAATTATTAGCAATAGAATTAAGAGACATAACAATCATATATGTGCTTAGAAAAAATAAAAACAATCTTGTATTATAAATAAGAAAAGAATGTTACTTACTTCAATTTGGTGTCGATGGTGGTGGCTTGAAGCTTTGGTGGCAGATTTGGCATGCATGGGGTGGATTTGTTGTGCAAGAGGTGGACTACCTGGTTTTGGCGATAGAGGTGTTGGGTCGGCAGTGGGCAATGTCTGGGGAAGCTTCAATTGATGGTAAGACTAGATTGGGTAAACAAGAAAGAAAGAGGTGAGAGAGAGAAACAAAATGGAGAATTGGGGGAAAAAAGCCCAAGCAAGTCATTTAATTTAAGTTACCAACAAAATTCTTGATGAAATTCTCATCAATAAGTAAAATGGAAATTACTAACAAAAATTCTGTTGGCAATTTGGTCAGTCTAGGCTTCAAATTAAAAAGTCATTACTGATAGAAATTCCATTGGTAATGGCATAAGAATATTAACAGTTTTACCAACCACAAGTTTTGTCTGCAATTTCGTCGATAAATTTTGTTGGTAAAGAAAATACCTATGGAATTAGTTAATTGGTACTTCACATGCCTTTTGCCTAGATTGCACGTCAAACAATTATCGACCAACTTTTGATAGAACATATTTTGTCGGTAAATTCTGTTGGTATATCATTGGTATTTTGTTGACAATTTGCGTGGCTTGGATTTGTTGGCAACATGTCAATAATTACCAATGGAATTTTACTAACGATTTAGTTCTATCGGCAAAACCCTGTTTTTTAATGGTGTTCTTACTACATAGTTTTAGTTGCATTTGTTCTAATGCAAGTGAATTAATCACATAACAATTAATACATTTTCATTTTATTGCACTATCTAAAGTGTAATCACATAAAACAAATTAAAATAAATTTATGTGTAAGAGAGGAGTGAAACCCATAAAAAATCGGAAGCCATGGCCCATGAAACAACCAATAAAAACGTCATTTATCTTTTATGTTTAATTTTTTTTTTTGTTGGAAAGTCACTCTCATTTAATACCCCTTTCTCTCTTTCTCAAGCTTGGATCAAGTATCATTTCTTGCTTCATTTCTCACCAAATTTTTTCAGATTTTTTTACTTTCAAATTTTTTCTAAGATAAGTAAATTCTCTTTTTCTCTCTTTGTTCATTTTTCCCCTTTGGCTACTAAGAAAATTCTTAGTTAGCTAGATCTAAAGAAATCCTCAGAGAGTTTCTCATGTTTTTTCTTTTATTTTATTTTTGTACTTTATTTTTTCAAATCTATATTAACTTTTTATGCTCCATTATCTTGAACAATTTTTTTTGGTATAAAAAAAAATTCCCATTGAGAAAGGTGAATAGTTGAAAAAAAAAACAAAAAAGAATTTGAAATGAGTTCCATGGCTTCAAGGTTGGTCCATCCAAAACTCTCACTCCCCAAACTCTAGTAAGTTGATATTCTTTTCTTTTGTTTCTTTGATTCGTATGTTTTTGTATGATTTTTCAACTTGATATTCGAATTGAATCATTATCAATGAAATGGTGGACATTAGATTTAATTATGTTTTTCTTTAGCTTTGTTATAAATTTTAATGTTATTTTCTCTAGATTCTACCATCTATTGAAATATGAATTCTCCCTAATGATGCAAAAATGTTAGAAAAGATTTGTTTTGTGGAAATGAAATGTTAATTTTCTTTTTAGGCCTTCTCCTTTTATACGAAATAGTGCAAACCGTGCAATGGGTGGGTCCAAGAATGGGAGATTCTTTTTAGCAGAGTTTACAAGGTTGATGAGCTTTTTAAAGTTAAAGAAGCATAGACTATAGATGTACCTTCTCCTCTTTCTGAGAAGGTGTTAACTATTGTCAACTTAGTAATGTTGGCCTTTTTGTATGATGTATCCCTTTATCTTGACTTATTGAACTGGGAGATATATTTAATTGTACGCCTCTAGGCAACTAAAGATGCATGAATAGAACTACCTCACACACTATTTAGAGATGGTAGAAACAGTGTTCGCCTTGAAGAATTGGAGACAATACTTGTAAGGGAGAATTGTGAGATCTATATAGATCTCAACCTTAGGCAATGGGGATGGATGAAGTTGCTTAAAGATTACTACTGTACCATTCTATATTGTCCTAGCAAGGCCAATGTGGTAGCCAATGCCTTAATTTAGAAGCCCATAGGTAGTTTGGCCAACATATCGGTGGATAAGAGATCATTAGTGCAAGGAATGCATGACTTTGGTGACTTGGGCATGAATTTTGAGATTAATGAGACAAACGCATTGTTCACCAATTTTTGAGTTAGGCTAGTTTTTATGGATTAGATTTAAGGAGACCCAAGGCAAGGATGACTTTGTAACTAAGGCCTTGGAAATATTCAAAGAGGTAAGGGGCGTGATTTTGTTTTGGGCATTAATGGGTTACTTTGATATGGTACTAGGATCTATGTGCTAGATGTTGATGGGTTGAGGAAGGAAATCTTAGAGGAGGCACACAGCATGGCCTATGTGGTGGATTCAGGTGCCACTCAGAGGTACTAAGACTTAAAGGAAGACTATTGGTGGGCAAGACTAAAAGAGATGTGGTTGAGTATTTGTATAAGTGTTTGGTGTGCCATCAAGTCAAGACGAAGCATCAAAGGCTCGTAATGTAGTTACAACCATTGCCCGTGCCTGAGTGGAAGTGCGAGCATATTGTAATGGATTTTATAATAGGGTGCGTTGAACGAGCAGTGATTATGATTCAATATAGGTAATAGTAGATTGGTCGATGAAGTTAGCACATTTCTGTGAGGCCTTGACCTTTATAGACTCATAGTTAGTAATATACGCGATATCCCTTATTAGGTATAATTTCGTCATTTCCTTAGTGAGCCCATAAAAGTAAGATTTTAAACAATATTATGGCCTAAGTAGGCCTAAGGTATAAATGAATGATGAAAATATGGGTAAAATGACAAGGAAACAAAAATTTTGATGATTTTCATGGTAGGGGTAAAATGGTAATTTTTTACCTCGGGTTAGAATTTTTAAGTTTTCATGAACCCGAGCATTTCTAGACCATTATGGACCTTGTCCCAGTGTCAAAGAGTAAAAAGATTGCATAAAAGATTGGAAGAGAATAAACTAATTTGTGGAGGGGCATTTTGGTAATTTAAGTGGAGTGGATAAGCATAGGCTATAAATATCTCTTCCTTCCAGCAGCTTCTACGTTCTCCAGTAGCTTTTCTTCTTTTTCTTCTTCCATCTCACGTTGCTTCCATCCTCCATGGAAGCTTGATATGAAATTTTCATAACTTTCTCTTTCTAGCTCCAAATTTCATGCTTTTGGTGCACCCTTTCCATAAACCCTTGTGCTCTTCCATTCTCTCACTTTAAAACCTTTGAAAAAAATCTTGTTTCCATACACTCTCTCACTAGTTAGGTGTTTTAGAGAGAGAAAGATGAAGCTTTACAATAGTTTGGAGAATTGTTGGAAAGAATTTCAAAGTTTCAAAGCTATTAAGGTGAGTAGTAAATTAGAGTTGAAATTTTAGTGTTGAGAATGATTAGAGATTTGAATTTGTGAATACTTTGTAGTTGAGATTGTTAATTCACTTTAGAGTGATAGGATAGTGAAAATGGATAGCCATTTAAATGGCAATTGAAAGCTAGCTAAGAGATAGCTTTTAGAATTTGTAAGTATGTGGCTTGAATTAATGGTGATGTTAATGTGATGATAGGTTCCAAAGAAGCCACACCGTCCCAATTGGACCATTAATGAAGTTAGAGTCAGTTAAAGGCTCAACAATACCGGTGAGTGGATTTGCATTTCAAAATTTATTTTGGGAGTGTGAATGCAATTGTACAAACATTTGAAAGATTTTATCCATTTTTTTCTTTGAAAATGTACCTTGGGAACAAGCCTTTGGTGAAGTGAATTTATATTGTGAAAATGTGCTATACAATGGTTTATGTGTTATCACAATATGATAATATGCATGATATGCATTGGGTGCTTCTTTGTTTATTGATGTGGACTCTGCTATGTGCGAGTAGGAGTGTACATAAGCTGATGATGACCTGGCTATGTGCGAGTGGGAGTGCACATAAGCTGATGATGACCCAGCCATGTGCTAGTGGGGAGTACACATGAGCTGATGATGATGGGAGAGTGTGTTTGATGATGAATATATATATATATATATATATATACATGTATAGATATGTGTGTTATAGAAAGTTCATGAATATGTAAATGGTTGAAATTCATGTGAAATTTGACATGTTAAACTTTGGGAAATTATATGAGTTTTATGTTGTGTTGGTCATGTGAACAGGGTGGCCATTGCTTGAGGGAATGGGGGAATTTTTGCCTGTGCTCTGTTTCTCGTTGCAGCAAGAAACTCTCATGTTTGGAGGGGTGGTGCTGGCCGAAATCTCGCTGCAGCGAGAATGTTAATGTAGCTTCTCGCTACAGCGAGAAACTTTATGTTTGAGACTAGAAATTTCACTGCAGCGAGATTCATTCTCGCTGTAGCGAAAAACTTTCTGTTTTGCTCC
>NC_030853.1:4044850-4048613 GCF_000208745.1 Theobroma cacao
GCTAAAATGTAATATACAAGTGCAAAACACATAATTCATAATCAAAATGAGTTTAAAAGTCTAAAATCTTCATTTAAAACGAAATTATGATTATTTGGATATAATAAGATAATAAAAGAAATATTAAGCAAAATATTCTATTTTCTTACAAAACAATATTTTTAGAGTTATACATAAATAAATTTTGTAGCGTAAAAGTTAAATAAATTCATACATACTGTAATACAGATAACCAAAGTATAAAATTTAATTTACAGTGACATGTGGGCCCACGAATAACTAAAAGTATTAAAAAAAAATGAACCTACAGCTTTTGGATGTGGCAAGTCCAACTGTATTCCTCGACAATATCAGTTATCTACAATCTATTCTGAGCTTGAAATGGGTGGAAATGAGGGTGGTGAGATTATAAAATCCCAGTGAGTAAACAAACATCATTCAAAATATCTAAAGGCGAGCAAAAGGAGACTATTAAAACATTTCATCAAACTGTAATTGATCATCTTTCAACTTATTTCAACCAAATGAATCATTTTATTTAAATCAAGTAATCAGTATGGCTTATGAATTTCTTAAAAGCTTGGCTCATGCCAAAAATTATTATCATACTCAGTTATTTGGGATACCTTGGCCGAGGGCTATCCCAACTGAGTCCGCCAAGGCTATTAGAAAGTCATGTACGCATAAATCATGTTTTTATTTTGAAAAAATAGCCATTCCTTGGCGTTGGCCAAGTTCCCCCTCATGTGGTGGTTTAGCGTGAAGTGAACTCGAAAAGTTATACCTCAGGAGTTACCTTACTCCCCTCTCCAACCGAGGTAAAAATATAACAAGATTCCGTGCCCCTCTAATAGGCTAGTCCACAGAACCCAGCCCACTGCAGCAGGTCAAACCCACCATACAATAAAATTTTGACAACATAACAGGGCTAATATATTACTACCCAACTTGCAAGGGTAAAATAAACTAATTCATACAATTCATAAAAACCCAACCCAGCCAGTCATGCCAATATAATAACATAAGCCATTAATTCAATTTTAAATTTACAACATATCAGTGGTCTCAAATTACTCTATTTTCAAAATCGTTATTTCGTTTCAAGACAATTTATAAATATTTTCATTTAAACTCATTTTTGTTTATAAAATCTAAAATTAGCTATATAACTCATTTTCATAAAATTTCACCAAAACCAAATAAAAACATACTTTAGATAATTAAAATGATAATAAGGTTACTCACAGTACTAGGAGTTCGATATACTCCTATTCTCGATCTTCAGGCACAATCTCTTTACTCTTATTAGAGGGTTCACCACCTATATATCATACGTGACACGAATTTCAATAAATTGTGTCAATTTATCATAAACTATTTCAGGCTCTATAAATCTATATGAATGCACAAAATGTGATGCAAAATGTCCGAATAGCAGTTTAAATACGGTATTCGACCTAATTCGCACTATTCTCGGTGTAATTGGCTAAAATCTCCAATTTAACTCCAAATCAATTCTTATCACTTTCTACACTCCAATTATACCTAAATTACCCCAGTGACTGTGAATGAGATTCAATTTATCAGTCTCGGGTCAATAATCACACATGTCTATATGTTGAGCAAAAATTCAGATTTTCACACTAAAATTTTCCATTTAATTTCTAGCCTCACCAAAGATCAATTATCACCCGAATATCATGAAATATCATCAATTTTAGCCATAATATCCTCCTTAGAAAATTTGGCCATTGATGGTTGATGGGAAAAATGAATTCTTTTCTTGTTGTTTTGTTTCTAAATATGCTAAACTAACTAAAAACACTAACATAACTTAAAATCAAATCAATCTAACATCTTTCTCTCTCCATACCCATTTTGACCAGCCACCATGAATTCATCATGAAAACATGTAATTTAACCATGGAAAATAAGGAGAAATGCATGGGAAAGGTAGATCACAAGTCAAAATCAAGAAATTTTACCTTTGATTGTTTGATTACTTGAAATCCACTAATTTTCCCTTGAATTTTTCCACCTGGGGTTCTTTTTTTTCTTTTCTTCCTTTTGTTTTCCTTTGGCCGGCCATATGAAGAAAATGGGCTAATTTTATGCTAAATTTAAAGTTAAATAATAAATGGTTATAAACTTGACACATGTCACCTTATTATTGGTCCATGTGTCATTTCTGAACTATTAAGCTTTCTCTCTCCACCATACAAATTCCTTCAATTATCCATGATAATATTGGGTAAAATTCATGTGCTAGATAAGTGTTGGGTGTGAAATTACAATTTTGCCCTTAGGGTGGCAAAATTACCATTTTACCCCTATGCTTCGAAAAATACCGAGATTACAAAATTTTCACTTTTCAACCTCAAATCATACTCCAATAAGTCATATATGATCAAAATCTTTCAAAAAAATTTCCCATTTTGTCCTCGAGTGTCAAAATTACTATTTTACCCCTGGATAGTTTACGAGTATTTAGTCTACATTCATACAAATGAATAGTCTAAGAGGACAATACATAGACTAGAAAATATGTTGAGGCCTTGCATGGTTGATTTTGGCATTACATGGGATCAGTACCTACCACTTGTGGAGTTCACATACAATAACAATTATCAAGCTAGTATACATATGGTGCCATATGAGGCTTTGTATAGGCGGAGGTGTAGATCGTCCATTGGTTGGTTTGAGAATGGGGAAAGATAGCTTTTAGAATCAAAGTTAGTCTAAGATGCCACAAATAAGATATAGGTGATCCATTAGAGGATGAGAATGACACAAGGTAGATAGAAATCATATGCTGATAATAGACAAAGTGATTTCGAGTTTCAAGTGGGAGATTATGTGTTCTTAAGAGTCTCATTGATTAAAGGAATCATGAGGTTCAACAAGAAGGGGAAATTGAGCTCAAGAAACATTAGACCTTTTGAGATCCTTGAAAGAGTTGGTGTAGTGGCATATCGACTAACATTCCCTCTACACCTCTCTAGCACACATTCGGTGTTCCACATGTCTACACTTCAGAAGTACAATCTTGATCATTCTTGTTACTGTAGTTAGCTTAATGCATTAAATACTCATAAATGGGTGGATTGGTATTTTAAAAATTTTCTTTGCAAGCTTAATGAAAAATAACCAGTTTTTGAAAAACAAATTTTTTTCTTATGTCAAAAGCAAAGCAAGTGATTTTTCTTTAAAGCAAATATTAACAATAAATCACAAGGCATAAAAGTAAATCAAGAAACAAGGATTTTTATAGAGGTTCGGCTTTCTCAAATGCTTACATCCATTCCCTTGTGTCATGAGCCAACTTTGTATAGGGCTATGACAAGGTAGAATTCTTTAAAAGATTAATAGCATGTTTAGTTCACGGAACGATAGGAATGGAATAGAATAGCTATTATGTGGTAATAGAATGAGGTGAGAATAGAATAAAATAGGTATTACGTAGTTTGGTAAAATGAATGGAATATGGCAGGAATAATTATTATGATTTATTGTAGCGTTTGGTTGGTAACAATAACTTTGGAATAAGAAATGAATAGAAAATAAAAAGATAAAAATACCCTTTACTATATATATAATTATTTTATTTTATCTTATTTTTAAATATTAATATTTTATTTATAATCTAATCATTAGTATTAAAAAATACTAATATTTTATTCATAATTTAAATGTTATTATGATTATTTATTTTTAAATTATTTTATTTTTAAACATTAAAAATGTATAATTTATTTAAAAATAT
>NC_030853.1:4048770-4056464 GCF_000208745.1 Theobroma cacao
TAATAATATTTTATTTATAATTTAAATTTTATTATGATTATTTATTTTATTTAATTTTTATCTTTTAAATATTAATAATTTATATATATTTTTAAATATTAATAATTGATTATTTAAATATTAATATTTTTATTTATAATTTAATCATTAATATTATAAAATACTACTATTTTATCTATAATTTAAATGTTATTATGATTATTTTATTTTTATTTTATTTTAAAATATTAATTAATTTATAATTGATTTAAAATATTAATATTTGGTAATTTAATTTATAATTTAAATATTATTATGATCAAAATATTAACACTTTTAATTAATTTTTAAATTTAAAATATTTTATAATATATAATTAATAACTTAACCTTTTTATTCTAATAAGATTTATTTTTCTCTATTTGCATTTTTCATTTTTTTGATTTAAATTTCACTTAATAATTTAAAAATTAATATTTTAAAATATTAATTTTTTATTTATAATTTAAATATATTATTATTAAAATATGAAAATATTAATAATTTTTAATTTTAATTAAAAATATTAATTTTATAAGTTTAAGTTTGTAATTTTAAAAACAAATAAGGACATTTTAGTCCAAAATATTTAAATTTTATTCCCATGGTTGTGGAATAGCTAACACCATGTGGGATGATGGTATTAGCTATTCCAAGCTTTTACCCAATTTTAAAGAATAGCCATTCATTTTGGAATGGCTATTCCTTCCCCACATGCAAACCAAACAAGGGGATAAAATTTTGTAAGGAATAGAGGGGGAATGGCTTAGCTATTTCCCCAACCAAACGTGACCTAAGTCTGTTATACTCTGAGGGAGATGTCCCCCTTTTCAATCATTGTAATGGCTTTTGGTAATATCTCTAGAAATGCTTGTTAAGTCTTTAGGAGGGAGACTCTTTCAGAAAGGAATGTCCCCATCTCAAGCATTGTAATGGCTATTGGTGAAATACTTGTAAAATCTTATAAACTCTTGATAAAGGGTGAGCAGTTGGTAGGTTGTTAGTTTGTCTCACTAGTTCAAGTGCATTGGTGGCTAACCATTTAAGGCTGCCTCTATGGCCAGACGATGTCACGTTCCTTCTCTTGGTCCCTTTGTACTTATTTGCAATATTAATAAAATATTTTCTTTTATAAAACACCAGTGGTTGCATATAAGGCATTTGGTATGCTTTTTGATTTTAATATTTTTTTCCATGACTTAACTCATGGCTGTTATTCATCTTGTTCAGATATAATCGAGCAATTGGTTGGCTTGAGTGGAAACGTCCACCGAGCGCCATACGGACTATCGTGTATTTAAGCAAAGAGGGCGTAGTCCGTGATAGTTGGCATCAAAGCATGGGCGAGATGTGCTAAGTGAAAGAGTAAACATGGTGACCACACGAAGTTCACCAGAGGACCATTAGAGAATTGATGAGCTAAAGGCCACGGTGGCTGTAGTAAAAGCTCAAATTGTCTTGTATGAGAGAATAGATAAAATTAAGACAATTTAGCAAGAATTGTATAAGATGATTAATACCTTGAGTGATGAGACTAGGGATGCTTTAGGTACTCTCCAAGGCGAGATTAGAGAATTGAAAACTCATGTAAATCTTTTGGTTATTGTTATAGGTAATACCAGTCCAAGCTCAAGAGATCGAGGTAAAATAGCAAAAGTGCTGGAGCCCAAGCAATACGAACGGGCCAAAGAAGCTAAGGAGTTGGAGAACTTTCTTTTTGGTATTGAGCAGTAATTTTAAGCTGTGCACACAGAGTCAGAGGAGGACAAAGTGGCGATGGCTTCAATGTATCTTGTTAGGGATGCGAAGTTATGGTGGCATTTCAAATTCATTGATGGTGAGTGTTGTATCAACACTTGGGCAGACCTCAAGTAAAAATTGAAGAACTAGTTTTTCTTTGAGAATGTTAAGTATATGTCGCGGTGGAAGCTGTGGGAGTTGTCATAAACGGTATCAGTGCGGGTGTTCGTGAGGAACTTTTCTACTTTAATTTTAGATATCAGGGATATGACTAAAAAGGATAAAATGTTCTATTTCCTCGAAGGTCTAAAACCATGGGCGAGGACGGAGTTACAATGACAGAAGGTACAGGATGTGACTTCGACAATGGTGACTGCCAAGCGCGTTACTAATTATAATGAAAACTCTAACAAAATGAAAGACCCTCCATCTAGAACTAGCAGCTCTAGCTCAAACAGTGGGCAAAATTCTAAGAGTTAGTAGGCCCTTGAGTGAAGGAGGCGACAAGAGACCACATGTTAGAGACTCACCCTAATCAAGAACAAACAAGCCATGGAACTTCAAGCCATGACCTCCAATATCTTGTTTTCTATGCAAAGAATTACATCGAGTAGCTGATTGTCCTTACCGGGCAACTCTTAGTAAGATATGCACTACTAATGTTGAGACACCACCACCCCACACCCCAATCAAAGAAGCTGAAGAAGAGCCATCGTGAATGGGTTCAATTCATTTCCTCAGCACCTTACAAGTGCAATTAGAAAAGATGGAGTAGAAGCCCTAACAGGGTCTAATATATATAGAGGTGTTGTTCAATGAAAAAAAACAAAAACTAAAGCCATGCTCGACACGAGGGCCTCAAACAACTTCATCACCCTAGGAAAGACAAAGAGGTCTGATCTTAAGGTTGAGAAAGACTTTAGATAGATGAAAACAATTAACTCACTAGCCTTTGCTATTATGGGGAATTCAAAAAATGTGAAGATCATGATCGGGTCTTGGGAAGGGAGTGTAAATTTACTGTAGCTACTATAGATGACTTTGACTTTGCCTTTGGCTTGGATTTTATGACAAAGGCACAGGATATTCCATTTCCTGTGGCTAGTTGCTTGATGTTTTTTGGAAGACAACCATGTGTGGTACCAGCTACAATTTTACTTAAGAGTTGGAAGAAGGTTATATCAGCCATTCAATTCAAGAAGGGAATTAAAAGAGAAGAATTGCCTTATGTGGTGATGCTAATCTACAAAAGTGGAGAAAGCCATGATCCAATACTTGTAGGAGTAAAGTTAATTTTGGAGGAATTCAAGGATATAATGCCAAAATAATTACCTAAAGCACTGCCACCCTGACTAGCAATTGATCATGAGATAAAACTACTTTTGAGAGTCAAACTTTCTGCAAAGGGGCCGTATAGGATGGCTCCCCTAGAAGTAGCGAAGCTAAGGAAGAAACTTGATGAGTTGAGACAAGTGGGATTTATTCAACCTTTAAAAGCACATTTTAGGGCATCGGTACTATTTTAGAAGAAACAAGACAAAAGTTTACGATTGTGCATGGACTATCGGGCTCTAAACAAGGTCACAATATAAAACAAATATCCTATTCCTGTAATAGCATATATGTTTGACCAGTTGAGTCGTGCAAAGTATTTCTCCAAATTAGATCTTAGGTTTGGCAATCATTAAGTTAGAATTGCTTATGGGGATAAACCAAAAACCACTTGTGTCACATGGTATGGCGCATTTGAATTTCTTGTTATGCCTTTCAGACTAACTAATGCTCCTACCACATTTTACACATTGATGAATCAAGTTTTTCATGACTACCTGGACAAGTTTACGGTAATATACTTGGACGACATCATAGTATACAGCTCAACACTAGAGGAGCATCATAAACATTTGTGAAAGGTGTTTTAAAGGCTTCAGGACAATCAATTACACATGAAGAGAGTGTTGGCTCCATTAGTTTTTGATGATAATAAAACATTCCCATTTATTTGTGTTTAACACCTTACTTGAGTGTGCAAGAAATTAATATATGAAATTAATTTATTAACTCTTCAAAGAGTATTTTTGATAGAAAAAGAGGGATAAAATCAACAAGATGTAACTGAATAACATGGAGAAAGCTTATTGATGAAACAAGGAAGAACATTGGTTGACCAAATTTCAAATTGGAGAAATGACGGGCTGAAGAGTTTGAGAAACAGACTCAATTTAGTCAACCAAGTCAGTCCACTAAGTGCTCTTTGCCAGAATCTGCAAACCAGAAACAGAACCAACTTAGTTAACCAAGTCAGTTGACTAAGAAGTCTTTGTTTGTAATTTGAACTAGAGCACTACAAGACAAATTAACGGCTAGAACTCATCCTCAACTGTTTCCAACGGCCATAAACTGTCAAATTGCTATTAGAGTTGCATCTCCAAGTATAAAAGGGTCTTCCAACAATGAGAAACAAGTTTTTTGAAGCCTTGAATGAGATTTGAGCTATATAAAATAGAAAAAAAAAACCAGAAAAGCTTCACTGCACCTTACTGCACTTAAACGCCAATCTTTGTAATAGAGTTCGACACTTCATCTTGTACCATCTAGATCAAGTAAGTGATCATAAGTACTTCTTTATTACTTCTCTTGTATTCTTATAGTGAGGGAGTCACTCTAAGGGGTTGTTCAAGCTTGGGATAGCTTGATTGTTAAAGGTTGTGGTTGAGCCTTAGAAAACCACATTGGGTTTTAGTTGAGCTTGTGAAAAACTAGTGTAAAAGGTTTTTGGCTGAGCTTGGTAAAAGCCATTGTAAAGCTTGGTGAAAGCTTGTGAATTTCACCGATCCATAGTGGATTTGTGAGAAAATCCTTGGTTGGATAATCAAGGTAGTGGATGTAGGTCTTGGACCGAACCACTCTAAATTACTTTGCATTTATACTTTATTTTTGTTTTCTTAAGTTATGAAAATTAGTTCCCAACTTTGTCAAGAGCCAAATTATGCTATTCACCCCCCCTCTAGCACATATTATCGGGACCAACAGAGAGAGAAGTGTGCTTTTACGCAAACTTGAATTCAATTTCTAGGCCATATCATTGAGCAGGGTTACATTCAAATGGACATGTAGAAAGTGAAGGCCATTAAGGAGTGGGCGACCCCTAAGAATACAATCGAACTTGATCATTCTTGGGGCTAGGTAATTATTACTAGAGATTTATGGAGGGCTATTCAAAAAAGATGGTGGTGCTCATAAAATTGCTAAAAAAAGGACAGAGATGGACTTGGACACTACAGTACGAAGCAACTTTCGAAGGCCTAAAATAAGTAATGATGATAGACCTTGTTTTAGCCCTTTTAGGCATCGAAAAGCCTTTTAAGGTGCATGCAAATGCTATAGACTTTGCTCTTGGGGGAGTACTGTTACAAGAAAGACATGTAGTTAAGTTTGAGAGCCATAAATTGAACGAAGCTGAGAGAAAATACACGACACGGGAGGAAGAACTACTAGTAGTGATTCATTGTTTACGAGCGTGGTGACACTACTTGTTGGGATCTCAATTCATGGTTTAGACAGACAACACCGCTACAAGCCACTTTCTTACACAGCCAAAACTTACAGTTAAGTAAGCGAGATGTCAAAAGCTTTTGGCTGAGTTTGATTTCTCTTTTAAGCACAAGCCAAAAGTACCAACTGTGTAGTAAATGCCTTCAACAGAAAGGTCGAGTTCACAGCTCTTAGGGTGATCACGCTAATGACAGTCAACAAAGTGATCATAATATCCATAATCTTATTGAAGAAAACTTGCATCGAGATCCATAAGCAATCGCCATTATAAAGTTGGTGAAGAGTGGAAAGTCAAAATACTTTTGGGTGGAAAATAAACTCTTACTAATAAAAGGACCACGTGTATTTGTTCCAAGATCGGTAAAGTTGAGACAGAAGTTGATGCTGGAATGTCATGACACCTCTTGGGTAAGACACCTAGCTTAGTAGCGGAACGTTATAATACTGAAACAAGGTTACTATTGGCCTCATATGTGATAGGATGTGATGGATTATACCAAGATGTGCCTCCTTTTTCAACAAGACAAAGTGGATAGACAAAGACCGATTGGAATGCTTGAACCTCTACCAGTGTTGACTAAACCATGAGAAAGTATTTCTTTAGACTTTATAGTATGACTTCCTAAAGTGGGAAATGTGACAGCGATCCTGGTAGTGGTAGACCATTTCTCCAAGCTCGTGATGTTCATCCTAGTGTAGAAGTTTGGTTCCATAGAAGAAACAACTTGTACAGTTTTTAAAAATGTGGTAAAATACTAGGGTGTTCCTACGAGCATTATTAGTGACAGGGATCCAAGATATACTAGTTTCGTATGGAAAGAGCTTTTCAAGTTATTGAGGTCCAAACTTAACATATCTTTTAGTTTCTTTTGGAACATTTCAACGGGTTTCTAGAAAAATATCTACAACACTTTGAATAGGCGAACCAGAAGAATGGGCCCAACCTGCTAGATGTGGCTCAATTATGTTTTAATTTGTAAAATAGCTCAGCCACTAATAAAACCCCTTTCGAAGTTGTCACTGGATAGCAACATAGACTTCCTCTTACCTCAGTGGAATCATATAGTGGGAAGAGTCCTCGAGTGTTCAACTTTGCTAAAAAGTGGAGAGAAAACACTAACATCCTCAGAGCTTATTTAGAGAAAGCCTCTAGTTGCATGAAAAAGGTAGATAAAGGTCGAAGGGAGTAACACTTTAGGTGGGAGACCTAGTGTTAGTGAAGTTGCTACCTGAACAACTTTGAATCTTAAGGATGAGAGATCGAAGACTAGTGTAGAAGTATGAAGGTCTAATATTGATTATGGCCAAGGTGGGGAAAACTTCCTATAGGATTGATCCGCCTAAGTGGATGAAGGTACATCCCGTGTTTCACATCAGCAACCTAAAGCCGTTCCATACAGATCCAGCAGATGCAAGCAGTAGTCAAGCCACGAGAACCGCCATCAACACTTTCACGATCCAAATTTCGAGTCATGACCTGCGCATGGGCCCAGTGGACATAGTCCACTAAGCCCAAGCAAGCCTATTAATCTGACATGTTCATCATTCCATCATAAACTACTAAGTCATATATCATAACTTAGAATCAAAATAATATTAAGCATTGCCACTTCATACTAGCATACCAAACAAGTGTATATACACTGTCTACATATGTATCTTAATAATTCACATTAGGTTCGTCTATACACAACAAAAAGAGACTGGATGTCCAACGGAGAGACTCGAACGAATGTACAGCTACTGAATGCCGAGACACCTACCAAAAGATGGATACAAGCCCACGAGGATACCTCGTCTTAGTTACCGACTGTTTCTTAATCTGAAAACATGAAGTTAAAAGTGGTGAGCATAAACTCAATGAGTGAACAAGAAGGGAATAAGCATACCATAAGGAATGTTTATCGAAATCATGATGCACTCATTTTCTCAAAACAATGCAATTTGTTCTAGTTCTTAATAGAACCCATCATGTAAACCCCTCATGAGTAAATCACTTAAAAGATCAATACTCAACTATGGTACCAAAGAATCGAAAAATATAGCAAAACCCACAAGTTAGCCAAAATGGATAGAAAGTTTCTCGCTGCCGCAAACTTCATTCTCGCTGCAGCGAGAACCAGGTCTGGTGAAGGCCCTCAAACCCGAGAGTTTCTCATTGCAGCGAGAGTCAGAACATAAAGGAAAAAGTCTCATTTTCCTTTAAAACAAGCCATCCTGCTAAAATAACAATAGCAACATGTAACACATGTAAACTCCCCAAATTTCAACAAATCAAATGCTCACATATTTGCATTTACAACCATATACCATATATGTATATATATATATATCATCATGTACACCCTCCCATCATCATCATCTCATATGCAACGGCTTAT
>NC_030853.1:4057486-4078792 GCF_000208745.1 Theobroma cacao
AAACAAGATTTTCATCATTTTCAAGGGTTTTAAAGTGAGAGAGTGGAAGAATACAAGGGTTCTAGTCAAAAGGGCACCAAGGTATGAAAATTAGAACTAGAGAGAGAAAGTTATGAAAGCTTCACATCAAGCTTCCATGGAAGAATTGAAGAAACATGAAAAGGAAGAGAACAAGAAGAAGAAGCTGCTAGAAATCCTAAGAAGTTGCTAGAAGGAGAGGATATTTATGGCCCAAGCTTATCCACTCCCTTGGAAATTACTAAAATGCCCCTCCATAAATTAGCTTAATCCTTGAAATCCCACACTTTTTCTTAAATTTTCCCACCTAGGGTTTGTGTTGTTTCCTTTCCTCTTCACTTCATGCTTTGGCCAACCATATGGGTGAGACTAAGAGAGTTTTAAATAGATTTTACAAGAAAATTCTAGAATAATCCAAGCTTGACACATGGCATGTTTCCATTGGTCCATGTGTAGTACTTATCCATTAAGCAATCTCTCTCCACCACATAAAATGTTTCAATTATCCACAATGTAAAATGTTAATGGCTGAAATCCATGGGCATGACAAGTGTCGGGTGGTGTAAAATTCCAAAAATTCCCATTTTATCCTCGGATGACAAAATTACCATTTTGCCCTTAGAACATGAAAATCATCAAAATTTTTATTTCCTTGTCATTTCACCCATATTTTCATCATTCATTTATGCTTTAGGCCTACTTAAGCTATAATATTGTTTAAAACTTACTTTTATGGGCTTATTGAGAAAATGACGAAATTACCCCTAATTAGGGATATCGCGTATATTTCTATCTATGAGTCTATAAAGGTCAAGGTCTCACAAACACCAAGCCATCGTCACAGTACAAAGTAGAAAAGATTTTGGCAAAGAGGATGATGATAATCAACTAATGACCAACGTAGGAGTATCTAGTGAGATGGGAAGGTTTGGGACCAGATGAAATCACTTGGGAAAAATAAGCCAATCTTCGTGCCTTCAAGTAGAAGATTGAATAATTCCAAGCCAACCATTCAATAAGGACGTCGACAAATTAAATGGGGGAAGATGTCATGAGCCAACTTTGTATAGGGCTATGACAAGGTAAAATTCCTTAAGAGATTAAGTCTTTTGTACCTCTAAGGGAGATGTCCCCCCTTTCAAACATTGTAATGGATCTTGGTGAAAAATCTAAAAATACTTGTTAAGTCTTTAGGGGAGAGAGCTTTTAGGAAAGGAATGTCCCCATCTCAAGCATTGTAGTGGCTACTGGTGAAATACTTGTAAAATCTTGTAAACTCTTTATAGGGGTGAGAAATCAACAGGTTGTTGGGCTGTCTCACTAGTTCAGTTGCCATTTATGGCTAACCATCTAAGGCTGCCCTTATGGGTTGACAATGGCACATTCTTTCTTTTGGTCCTCTTGTGCTTATTTGCAATATATAACACTGGTGGTTGCATATATGGCATTCGGTATGCCTTTTTTATTTTAATATTACTTTCCATGAATTAACTCGTGGCTATTATTTATCTTGTTTAGATATAATCAAGCAACTGGCTAGCTTGAGCGGAAGCATCAACCCAAGTGTTGCACGAACTATCTTGTACTTAAGCGAAGAGGGCGTAGTCCGTGACACCTTAGCTCACCAAGGAATTTCCAATCCACTAAAAGGATTCTTTCTTTTTAATGGGATCAAGTGATAACCTTTACAGTTGTTTTTTCATGGGATTAAGGGTTATACATATGCTTTTAACAGGATCAAGGGTTATACATATGCTTTTTAACGGGATCAAGCGATAACCCTTATACTTGCTTTTTCATGGAATCAAGCGATAACTCTTATACTTGCTTTTTCATGGAATCAAATGATAACCCTTATACTGGCTTTTCACGAGATCAAGTGATAACCCTCACATTAACATTTTAAGGTTAAGTTAGAACTTTTACAAATGTGTGTATAATGGAGTAATAGCAAAGATTTGCCTCACAAAGGTCGAGTGCTAAAGATTTATGTTTTGGTGTACAAAGAGAAGAAATCAATCTCACAACATCAGCTCAAGATTTACAAGTGTAAAGCTTAAATGGCTTTTGAATGCTTGTTAGAAGACTAAGATGAATGCTTGAGAGGAAAGATAAGCTTGAGGGTTTGTCTAGGGTTTTTACACTTTGGTACTGTCTTTTCTTACTTCAAAATAAATCAAGAGTACCCTTGTATAGTCTCAAGGATATTTAAAGCTGTTAGATACAAGTTTTAATTAAATCTGGTCATTTCTAAAGCTTGGGGGTCGACTATGACTCTTTAAGGGTAGTTCTTCAAAATCTCAAATTAGGGCTTCCATACTCGACTCTTTAGGTCTTCTACTTAATCCACTTATAGCAGCTTGTGATTTTTGAAGTCTGACTTGGTGTAGTCAACTATAGGTGCTTGAAGGTTGACTATGGCTTCTCAAATCATTGATTCTTGCGAGTGTTTTGCTTCAGGGTTGAATATAGCTTCATCAGGGTCGACAATGATGTCAAAATAAGTCAAAAGTAGCTTTTTATAGTCTTAAGGATATTTGGAGCTGTTAGACACAAGTTTGAATTAAACCTGGTCGTTGCTGAAGATTGAAGGTCAACTATGACATTTCGAGGGTCGACTATGGTTCTTCAAAATCTCAAATTAGGGCTTCGATACTCAACTCTTGAGGTCTTCTACTTAATCCATTTCCAAAAGCTTGTGATTTTCGAAGTCTGACTTAGTGTAGTCAACTATAGGTGCTTAAGGGTCGACTATGGCTTCTCAAATCATCAATTCTTGTGAGTGTTTTGCCTCAGGGTTGACTATAGCTTTATCAAGGTCGATTGTGGTTGCTTAAATCTTGAATTGTACTTGTATTTTGTCTCAAGGTTGGCTATGGCTTCATGTCTTTGTGATTTTTCATCCATTCTTGCCACAAGATTGACCATAGAGCTTATAGGGTCAACTATGCCTTCTATATTTCATAATTCTTTAGTCAGTCTTCAACCATTCTGCCACAAGGTCGATTAAAGCTTTGTTAGGGTCGACTCTTGCCTTGTGTCATCAATATTCCTTGACTTTTTGATTATTCACTTTAACTATTTCTTCCATGCTTCTTTTCTATGATTAAATATCAGTTGAAGCATGTTTGCTTTATATTTACTTGGTTGATGACTCAATGTTTTGAAAAGCTTTGTGATGTTTTCTAATCATGAATTTGCTTTCCAAACATTTGTATAACCTTAAGAGGATCAAAACATGATATTAGTCAATTTCAAATGCTTAAGATCAAAACCAAGATATTATACAATTTTGTCAAATTGAAAGATCTCTACCTAGGTCCATTAATCTCTAAGCCTTTGTTTGAAAACTTTAAGCTCAAGTGAGAAAGATATACAAATGAATAAGAACTTTTAACAAAATCTCCTCCTCAACCTATGCATGAAGTTTCAAAAAGTTCAAAACATTTAAGCTTTACCAAGAGTATACAAGAGCATTTTAATCTGCTTATAAATCTTCTCCCCTTTTTTGTTATATAAATAAGGTTAAGAAGTGTGAGTTTTAAACACTTAAACTCAAGAGGCAATTATTAGTGAAAATATAAAAAATATATACGCAATAAGATCAAGGATATCTAACCATCAATCCAAAGCATTACTAAGTCAAGATATATTTCCATTCAATATATTCTCAATCAAAACATAAAGAAATATATCCATTCATCTAAAGCAAATAGCAACAAATCAAGATATTTCTCCATGTAATGTATTTCCAAGTGAGGCATGAACGAGTATATCAACATGTAGATATATATCATTAATCAAGGAAGCCACACACACACACACACAAGCAAAATCATGTGAGCATTACATCCTTAAAGTTCATGAAAGTACTTCATTGAATAAGGTGCAAGTCTTGTATAATATGAATAATATATAATGTAGCAAAAATACAATATGATAACACATGTACACAAATGTATTCATATAAAAAATTGATCAAATAGTCAAAAAATGCACCGAAAGGATTATCAACAAATAACATCATTAGTTAGTCAAACTGTTTAAAACATATAGATCAATCAATCAAATATACAATGCACCAAATTCATTATAAAAAGGATAAGAAGCATACTCATGGTATATTTCATCATTTAAGCACAAGTATGAGATATTGATAAGTACAAGGTTAATACGGAGTTTGAAAGATATCACCATTTGAGAAAAACTCTATTTGTTAATTTTCGTTAAGCTCATTATTGAAGATTTCAAGTACACATGAGTCATAAGATAATATCGATGATCAACTCCCCCTTAAAAGTTCATTACCCTCAATACTAACAAGATGAACATAAAACATCAAGGTGAAGGGGTAAAGTATCCAATCACGTTATAACATAATCTGATCCTCCCTTAGATGGATCAAGAGATCAAAGAATTGTTAGGGATTTAAGGATTAATCATGAGCATGCGATAAATGAGTATTGTGAGACCCTGTCAAACTCGATTAAAACACGGTATTGTACCGAGTGGTACAACTAAGTTAAATCGAGCCTTGAACTAGTTCAAATAGAAATTCTAAGAGGAAATTGAAAATTTTGAAAGCCACAGAATGACTTAGAATAGTGATTCGGAATTCAAAGTCCAATTTGAAGTCCATCAGAAAAATTNGTCGTGACAAGTATGTAATTTGATGTTCAACATGTAGGTGTAATACTCAAATATTCATGGAACTAAGAAAGCATGAGTATCTAAATAGATATTTGATATATGCATCAACTACTCATATTCTCAAGATATATGTGCAACGTAGTTCCTAGGTAAATCCAAGATGTTTTGCACTTGTTGCAATCATGTAGAGCAATATTATGACCAATTAAGCACAAGCATGATTTCACTTTCCAAAATGAATAAATAGTCATGTATTTAAATGTGCAATCATTAAAGTTCAAGGTACATGCTATTTCTCAATGCTTTATGATTCATGAGTGATATCAATTGTTATGAAATATTAGAAATAAAGCACGCAACTCATGAATATATTTAACATAAGCATCCAATCATCAATGAATGTCAATTATCAAGATTCAAGAAATAAGTATTCAGTCAAAGCTCATTAGGCATTCATTGTTAACTCAAGTTATAGGCCATTTTCATTTTAAACTTCAAGTTATTCATAGTAACCTATAAGCTAAAGTTCGATGCACATAAAGTCTTAGAATCATGTAAAAATTTAAGCTCATGGAATACATAGTCAAGATTCAAGTGCATGTTCAAAAAATATTTCAACTATGTCAACACACTATATGTCAAGTCAAGTTTTGATTTTGATTAATAGGGTCAAGCATTATTAATTATCATGTAAGCATGTGACTTGACCAAAATGATAGATGAACCAAAAATAATTTTCATGACGTTCAATGAGCTCATTTTAATCACATTCATATGCACAATCAAGAAGTTAATTTTGAATCATTTAATCAAACCCAAACATAAGATATATTTCAAGAATTGATTCTAGACTAAGCATTTGAACATTCAAATTCTCAAGAAATGATTTTTCAATGTAAGCACAAGAGTTTCACATTACTTAATTTTTTTTTTCAATTATGCTCCAAATTATTTATGAGGTATGGGCGTAATGAAATATATTTATGCATATTAATGATCATTTCCAAATATCTCATAATCATGAACTAAAAATACCCTTATGACTATTCAAATTTGCTAGTGACCACATGCATTCAACTAGGAAACAAAATTATTCTATCCATCAATCAATATATTTAATTCAAGGAAGAGTGAACAAATAATTATGCACTTTGATACTCAAGCAAGACTAGGCAATCAAATATCTTTAATTAAATAAATAAATAACTTTTGGTATAGAAATCACTGTTAGCTTTAAAATTATTATAGTTTTGATTATGACAAAATGATCAAATTTGCTTGAACATTATTTGAGTAATCCTTGACAATTTCTTGAAATGATTTAGCTCCCATACATTTGTTCTTACATAGTTACAAGCTTGACTCTTGAGGTTATTGAACTATATCTAAAAGCTTGTATGACTTAGGTGTATGAGTGCTTATGATTCCCATTCATTAAAGTTTGATTTAAAGATTAAAGGAAAATTTAGATGCACTCATTAAAGGGAAGTTTGGAATATCATTTTTAATGATAACAAAAAAAAGAGAAGGAAGACTAAGTTAAATAGAGTTTGATAGGTCTTCATGTTTAATTTTTATGTGTGATGCTTAGTTATGGTTTTGTTGAATATTATGTGCCAGTTATTATGGATATTCAATAAATCTTGCTTAGTTACTATGGATATCGTATATCTTATTTAACTATTATAGATGTTATAAATATTTTATTGCAAATCTTTAAAGAAAACTAGATGCATTAACTAAGGAGAAGCAACTCATTATGCATAAAGATTTGAAGCATTCATATTGAACATAGACATTGCACTCTTAACGAGGAGTGTTTTGTCATCATCAAAAATAAGAGAGAGAGAATGTTGACTCCATATGTTTTTGATGATAGCAAAACATTCCCATTCATTGTGCCTAATTATATTGTTTAAGTGTGCAAGAGAAAGCAAGTCAAGATGCTTGTTCAGTTGCAAGATGGGTTAATTGGTCAAACAAGCAAAAAAGAAATAGCTTTAATGAAGACAGATTAGTCTTAACCGATTAACACAAATCCTTAATCAATTAAAGCAATTCTGGGCAATACACTAAGGACAGAAAGAAAAGGCTTAATTGGTTAACATAAGGTTTAATTAGTTAAGAGGGTGCTAGATGTAAACTAGAAGCCTTTTAATCGGTTAAAGGAAATGAGTTAACTGGTTAAAGGTTAAAGATAAAGTGTCAAGAAGCGCCAAAATTCAAATTCAAAATATTGATGACCGTCCAAGGCACCAAACCAAGAGATTTAAAGTTGAAGACTTCTTAATTGGTTGGAGCCCATTTTAATCAGTTAAGGATGAATGGAGAAGCTTCAATCAATTAAATGGAGTATTAATCTGTTGAATGGAGGTTGGCTAAAAATAGTACTTGAAGGTGCTTGAAACAAAAAGTTGTTAAGTAGTTAAAGCTACTTTTAATTGGTTAACATAGAGAAACAGACTATGAGATAGAGATGACTTAATCGACTAAAAATTATGGTTAACCAACTAAAAGCTCACTATCTGAAATTTGAATTTAAGCACAAAAGGACAAAATAACGACCAGAAATGACTAGTTTCTGTCTTCAATGGCTAGAAGTGATTTTGCAAGTATTTAAAGCCTCTCCAACAGTCAAAAATGATATAGAGAAGTTATCCAAAGTGATTTTGAGCATAAAAGACCAAAAACCTTATCTTTACACTTGCAAATCACTCCCATCCTTTGAAAAAGTGTTTGAGCTTAACTTTGTACATCTTAGATCAGCTAAGTGATTAATTGGACTTCATCTTTTCTCTATTTCTTGCTTACTTAGAGTGTGCGAGGCACTTTAAAGGGTTGATCAAGCTTGGGTTAGCTTTGTTGTTGTTATAGGTTCTAACTTAGCCTTAGAAAATTTAATTTTGGGTTTTCGTTGATCCAGTGAAAAACCATTGTTAACAGATGTGGCTAAGCCTATAAAAAGCCATTGTTTTTTGGGTTTTGGTTGATCCCGTGAAAAATCATTGTTAAAGGTTGTGGTTGAGCTTGTGAAAAGCCATTGTAAAAGCCTGGTGGAAGCTTGGGAATTTCGTTGATTTTAGTGAATTGGTTTGAAAATCCTTGATTGAGAGATCAAGGTAGTGGATGTAGGTCAACGGGACCGAACCACTATAAATCATTGTGTTTTGTCTACTTTCTTTTATTTTCTTCTTACTCTTAGCACTTAAATCATTCCTTCAGCAAGCTTTAAACTTCCATTTTCAAATTCCTTTAATTAGCTCTTTACTTGGAAAGAATTTTTGTGTCATTCCAAAAGTGCTATTCACTCCCCTTTTAGCACTCTATTTCGGACCAACAATCACTAGCATTCCTTTATTTGTCAAGGTGCATTCTTTTTCAAGAGCTCGTTCCTCCTTGTTCTAGCACATTTATAGAAAATATTCTCATTTGATTTTTGGTATCCAAATTTCTTTGGATCCTTGAGGATTAGTCTCAACAAACATATGCATAAAGACAGTATTTAAACATTGAAGATAAATCAAATAATAAGTGCACTAAAATAATGAATTCATGAAATTTCATACTTCTAATGTCTTTCATTTCCTTTCACAATACTTTTCAATTTTCAATTTTCTTCTTCTAATCGATCATAATTTCTTTTAAGCATTTCAACATCAATTTTTAGCAAATTGTCTTCTTCCATCAATGATTAATTTTCAGTCCTAAGCTTTCAAATAAAACAAATGCAACCGCAACCTTCCTTTCTCTTGCGATGACTTCCCTCTATTTCCATCTTCAACCTAAACTTTGGCCATTGGATGGATGGCGAATCCACTAGGCAAAATGCCAGTGACATCTCCACCATCGATATCCCCACGAACCCTAAAAAATCTTTTTTTTTTCAATAACAACCAATGAAAAAAAACCCATAATTCCCATTACTTGAGCCCCTAAATGTTACAAAGACAAACCTATAGTGGTTTTCTTTTTAGATAAAATTAAAGTAGTTTCTCAATCGTTTAAGGATTTTGTCATTCGAAAGTTCTATTGAGTGACAAGGATTGAAGAGATAAGACAACCTTTCAAGGAGATCGGATTTCTAGTGTCTATAATATCTGTTGGCTTAATTATAAACATATACTTATCCACTAGACAAATGAACATGATTTCAAGAGAATATGAGCAAAACAGATATGGTTTATCTCAAACCAAAAAAAGAGAATGTTCAAGTGGAGTTCGAATTTCAATTTAAAAAAAGAATCCTCCATCATTCTAGTTTGGATTTCATTCCCAAATGACCCACATCTCTTTGAAAAGTTTGCTCTAATGGTATTTGCAAAAATGATTAGAAATCCTCTTTATGTAGATGAGTTTATTGCAAATGAAACAAGACCTAGCATTGCAAGAGTTTGTGTGGAATATGATTGCCTAAAACTGCTAGTTGACTTAATTTGGATAGTAATCCGTGATCACCAAACAAGCATGAATTTAGGGGGTTATTATAGTACCTCGTACTTTGAGGTGGTTGCTAATAATGCTTACTGGCTGCTAATTGAGGTTGATTATCGAGAAAAAGGGGTAATTCATAAGTGAACCTGTGAAACCCCGACCTCTATAGACACGTAACTAGAAATAGACGCGATAAAAATGACTAGGGGTAATTTCATCATTTTCTTTAGTGAGCCCTTAGAAGTATGCTTTCAAACATTATTAAGGCTTAAGTAGGCCTAAGGCACAAATGAATGATGAAAATAAGGATAAGATGACGAAGGAAATAGAAATAATGATGATTTCCAAGGTAGGGGCAAAATGGTCATTTTGCATCTCGGGTCTAAATTTTTAAGTTTTCGTGAACTTGAGTACTTCTTGACCATTATGGACTTTGTCTCAGTGTCTAAAGAGTAAAAAGTTGAACTAAAGGAAAGAAAAAGACAAAGTCACCTTATGGAGGGCATTTTGGTAAATTACATGAAAAATTGGATAAACTTTAGATATAAATATCTAAAGCTCCAGCAACTTCCAGCAGCTTCTAGCCATTTCTTCTTTCCTTCCCATCTCACGTTTCTTCATCTCCATGGGAGCCTCCCTTAAAGCTTCCATAGCTTTCTCAAATTAACTTCAATTTACATGCTTTGGTGCACTTTTTCATAGAACCTTTGGTGCTTTTTCACTCTCTCACCTTAAAACCCTAAAAAGTCTTTCTTTAGCACTTTCTCTCACTAGTTGGAAGTTTTAGAAAAAGAAAGAGAGACTTGCCATAGTAGCTTAAAAACTCTTGAAAAGGAGTTCAACTACAAGTCCACAAGGTGAAAGAAGAGTTAGGGTTGATTTTAGGTGGTTAAAGATGGCTAATAATTAGAATTGTGGGCTGTTATATTTTGATGGTTATATTGTGTATGATATGCTCCAACGAGGCCTCACATGTCCATTTGAAGCAATAATCGAAGTTAGAGTCGATTAAAGATTCAACAAATACAGGTGAGTGAACTTGCATCAAAGTGTTTTTGGAAAATACATATGTGTTGGGATGAAACATTTAAATGATTTTACTTAGTTTTTCATTAAATTATGCATGGGAACAAGCCCTTGATAAAATGTTTTGATGTTAAGAAAATGTAAAATGTGTAAAAAAATGAATCCATGTGCTCCTATGTTATGTTGGTATGTATATATATGAATATATGTTGTGCATTGATGAATAATGTTGTGTGATAATGATGACCCGACTATGTGTGAGTAGGGAGTGCACATAAGCTGATGATGACCAAGCTATGTGCGAGTAGGGAGTGCGCATAAGCAGATGATGACCCGGTTATGAGCGGATAGGGAGTGCACATGATGATGAATGAAGTGGGGTGGTGTACGTGTTTATATATGTTTATATATGTATATGTGATAGAAAGTTTATGATTATAATATGTGATTGAAATGAATAATGAGAAACTTGATTATTATCAATGTGTTCACTTTGATGTGCAATATGGTAAGAATGGATTTTGTGGCATGTGAAAATCCCTTAATTGTCATTTGCTCTGAATCCCGTTGCAGCAAGAAACTCTCGGGTGGTGGGGGCACAAACTAGCCCTGTTTCTCACTACAGTAAAAAAGAATTCTAGCTGCAACGAGGAATTCACTGCAGCGAAAATGGATTCTCGCTGTAGCGAGAAACTCTAGGGTGGTCCCAAAATTCTAGTGCAGTATTTCCACTTTGACAGCAATTTTGACCACCTTTCATTCAGAACTAGGAAAAGTGGTAACATAAAAGTTTTATCCCAGCCTCTTATCTTTCTAATGGTGCAAAAATCATGTCAATTGGACTTCTGTAGTGTGAGATATGCTTGAAAAACCGAAACATATGCAAACTAAGATTGTTTCTCACTGCAGCGAAAAACTTGCTATCCTGCTTGCTACCTTGCTGGATTTTGACATATTTTTCACCCATTTAACTTCATGGATTGATCATGGGTTTTTGCAACACTATGAGGTTATTAATCAAAGTTTAAAATGAGGGGTTTTTTAGTGAGAAATTAAATCAATTGCATTATTTTTTAAACAAGTGCATCATGATTTCCAAATTCTCCTTATCGATTGCTTGTTCCTTTCTTATGTTCACTCACTGAGTTTTATACTCACATTTTTAAACTACATGTTTTCAGATTTGGAGGCAGTTGGGACCTAGATTGAGTTGTCCACGTATGCTCGCCTTCTTGGTAGGTACTATGGCATCTCAGTAGCTGTACCTTGACCCACGGTCACTCCGCTGACGGTCAAGGGTCTGTTACCTGTGAACACGCATATGTTATGAAATCCTCTAGTATCCATGTTATAAGTCAAATAGGTATATTTGATTACTGATGCCACTAGGAGTTGGCAGACGGGTGACATTACTTTGACATAATAAAATTGTAAGTATTGGGTCACTATAAAATGTTACTAAAATATGTTAGTAGAGAATTACAATATGTGGTTTTAGAAATGATGGTTGGGAATGATGATCGAGATTGTATAAAAAGGCTTGCTTGGGCTTAGTGGGCTATGCCCATTGGGCCCATGAGTCGATCATGGCGCGAGATTTGGGCTGTGACAGTTATGCACAAAAGGTGAAATTTGCAAGGATGCCAGAATATTGTCCTCACTGTTCTTATGTTGGTCATGCTGTTTCTAATTGTATGGTGTTAAGTAATAATAAAAAAAATTCTATCATTGCTAAATCAAAGGCTATGAAGAATGATAAGCCAACTACTGATTTGCTTAAGGGTCCTTTAAAGGAAGTAACAGCCCTAGGGGAAGGTCTCCATGATGACCTAGAAAGACAAGAGAAGCTTGTTGTTCATTTTGGTGAGAAAAGAAAAAAAAACTGTGAAGGTGGCTAATGGAGAACAAAATTTGCAATGGAAGAGAAGGAAAGAAACGACAAGAGTAAGGTGAAAAATTTAAAAGGCATGGAGATTATTTCTGAATTTCCATATACAAAGACCCTTATGCTAGAAGCGTCAAATATATTCATTGCAATTGCCATTGCAGAAGAGGAAAAAACAAAAAATGAGGAAATGTAGGTTGAAAAAATCACCGAATAGAATGAAAGAAAAATTTCAAAATTTTTTTGGTACTTCCACGGATTTTATAATGCCTGAAGATGCAGCTAAGATTGTCCCCAATAATGGAAAAATGCCAAACATGGTGTAGGAAAATTTTAAAAATTTTTCTCATGGACCACAAGATGTGCATGAGCCAAGAAATAATGTTGAAAGCTTCTCTAATGACATGGGAATCTAGAATTAGAATTTATTGGATGAGGAAAAATCAAAATGGGCTTAAAATAACACTCAAAATGTCACTAAACATAAAAAAAAAAAAGAGGAAGGAAAAAAAAGTTTATCCTCTTATTGCCACGGCACTTCATGGGGAAAACCAAAATGTTTCCAATGCTAATAGTGTTAACAATTTGCAAAATGTTTCAATTCCTTCCAATAAAGAAAATTCTAAAGGTAAGGAGATTAAAATTCATCCATCTTCTTTTCAGTGTAAAAAGTCAAATAGTGATATTCTTTATGTTCCGGAGACTATTGCTGATGAACAAGGAAATACAAGACAAAAAGGTCTTGTTTGTGATAGTGGGTATACCTCCATAGAATCTACTTCCTTTTCTCAATGATAAATTGCATAATCTAGAATACTCGAGGTATTGCAAGTAAAGTTATTCAAAGGTGCTTAAAAAATTGAAACTTATGCCTAATTTAAAGTTTCTAGTTATTATAGAGCTTATGGTTGATGTTTCAAGAATTAATTTCTTTCGTCATCGTTTAGGATTTGAGGGAGCTACTTATAATTGTTCTATGAAAATTTGGATTTTTTGGACTAATGACGTTGCTTGTGAAGTGTTAATCGATCATGTGTTGTGCTTACATGTCGGATTATCTACCCTAAGGCTTTTGAACCTTGTTTTGCATCTTTTGCTTGTGCTAAGTGCACACAAACAGAAAGAAGAGAATTATGGGACTGCCTACGTTTTATTTCTACAAAGTTGAGGGAGCCTTGGCTCATTAGTGGTGATTTTAACACTTTACTAAGTAGTGAAGAACGATTGACTGGTGTTATACCGAATAACGGCTCCATGTAAGAATTGCTTCAGCCAAGTTAAATTATGGTCTCTTGGATATCGGATATGAAGGTAATCCATATACATGGGCTATCTCTACTAGTTTTTAGAGGCTTGATAAGGTTTTATACAATATTGAATGGTCTGAATTTTTTCTGCTACACGTGTTCAAGACTTTGCAAGGGATGGTTCCGATCATTGTCCATTACTTGTATCATGCTTTAACATAATGGCAAAAAGTCCTTCTTCATTTCAATTTATGTAGGCATGGGTGAAGATCTATGATTTTTTTTTTAAATTTGTAGAAGAAAATTGGAACGCTTTTATCTAAGGTTCAAGGCTTGTAGTTTTTTGGTTGAAGTAACGGCGGCTTAAGAGTGGATTGGAATGGTGGAACAAAGCTGTTTTTGGTGACATTTTCTCTAAGGTGTAGGCTGATAAAAAAAGGCATCAGAAAGTTAGTTTTTTTTATCAGAATGATCAAATCGTAACTAATAGAGAACAAATGCATCTTGTTGATGCTAAATTAAATCACATATTGAGCATTAAGGAGAATTTTTGGCAACAAAAACTTGGTGTGAAATGGACAGTAGAAAGGGAAAGAAATATGAAAATTTTCCATATGATTATGTGGAAAAAAAGGATTCAGAATCATATCTTCGAAATTTGAGAGAGTGATGGGGATATGGTTGAAGATCCTTCATTTATTCAAAATTTAGCAATGGAATTCTTCTCTAATCTCATGAAGCTGGAGGAACATGATATTTCAATGTTTAACACTTCTTTAATTGCATCTATAATTTCCATGGATGATAATAATTTTTTATGTGCAATTCCAAGTTTTTCAAAAATTAAAGAAGCAATATTTGATATTGACAAAATTAGCATCACAGGTCGGGATGGTTTTTCTTCATTATTTTATCAGTTTTTCTTCGTTATTTTATCAACATTGCTAGAATATAATCTCCAAAGATTTATTGGATGAGGAAATTGAATTTTTTGGACGCTGCCCTAGGGTGTGACGTCTACTACACTAGTTTTGTTGCCCAAAAATTCTAATCTTTTGTATTGGAGTGATTTTTGACCTATTAGCTTATGCGCTATCTTTAACAAGAGAATAACTAAACTCCTTGCTAATCGTATATCAAATCTTGTCCCAAGTATTATTTCAGATAATCAAAAAGGCATTGTTAGTGGAAGGCTAATTGGTGACAATATCCTCCTTCCTCAAGAATTAATGCACAAGATTGATCATAAAGTCCGTGGTGAGAATGTAGCCTTGAAGCTTAACATGTTAAAGGCATATGATCAACTAAATTGGGAGTTCTTATATGTTATGATGCGACATTTTGGATTTAATGAGTAGTGGATTGATATGATATGCAGATGCATCTCGAATTGTTGGTTTCACTCCTTTTTAATGACATCTCAGTGGGGTACTTCAAATTCGGAAAGGGGTTGTACCAAGGTGACTCCATATCGCCTGCTCTTTTTATCTTAGCTGTCAAATATCTTTCTAAGGAATTGAATGCCCTTTATCAAAGCTATCCATCACTGCATTACTCTTCAGGATGTCCTAGGTTACTAGTCACTTATCACTTGCAGATGATATTATTATTTTCACTAATGACGATAGTTCAACATTGAGAAAAATATTGAATTTTTTGAAAGAATATGAATGGTTATCAAGGCAAAAAATAAATTAGCAAAAGAGTTGCTTTATCACTAGCAATAAAGCTACTAATTCAAAGAATAAGATAATTCAATTAACTGCGGGTTTTATTCAGAAAATGATGTTGATTACTTACTTTGGAACTTTATTATATAAAGGTACGAAAAAATCATTTTTATTTGATTCTCTAATAACTAAAATGAAAGATCGTATTTCAAGATGGGAGAATAAAATCCTCACACTAAGAGGAAAGATTGCTTTGTTGAGGAGCGTCCTCTCTTCAATGCCGATATACTTGCTATAGGTTCTTAAACAATCGTTATATGTAATTGAAAAAATTGAAAGGTTGTTTAATAGCTTTTTTAGGGTGATTCAACAGCCTCTAAACATATTCACTAGACTACTTGGAAAAAATATGTTTCCTTGATAATGAAGGTGGCTTAGAAGTTTAAAGACTAGCAGATGGTTTTGAAGCGTTTAATCTCAAATTGTTGTGGCATTTTCATACTTTTAATAGTCTATGGGCACAATTCATGGAGGCTAAGTATTATGGTGGCATAATTCTGATGCAAGAAAAAATCAAGATCCTTGACTCTCGTACATGGAAACATTTGAAAGCAAGATGTTGAATTGCAGAAAAGGACATCTAATGGAAGATAGGTAAATGAGAGCTTTTTTTTTTGGCGTGACTATTGGATAGGGGAACAGCCTTTGGTAAACTTTTTCCCTTCCCAATTACATTCGCATCTTAAAGTTCAAAATGGTAATGTTAAATGGGATGTGGATAAATTAAAGCTTTCTCTATTTGAATTTTTTGTTAAGTAAATAGTTGAATTCTTATTGAAAATAATAGTGAGGACGTTGCATACTGGGTCCATTTTTCTAATGGCGAATTTAGTGTTGGGATTCGACCTCATGCTCAAACATGAAATAATCAAGAAGTTAAAAATGTAAAGTAGTGAAATAATAAACTAGCATTTAGTCAGAGAAATAGTCGAATCCTACAAGATCAATGTTTGTATTTTTCATGTAATTTTCAAATTAATTATGAACATTCATAAGTTTATTCTAGATATCGTAATCAAGAGCCAATTAAATCAAAAACGCTTGTGATGAAGCAGGAAATCCCGAAAAGTGAATAAGATGGTCTAAAATCTTGCAACCAAAATCTTTACTTCTTCACCTTTAGGATTTGTCAAATCTTTAGCCACTTAAGTGTTTGGCCTCTAACAGTAATCCACACAGTAACCGAATTAGACCTTTTCAAAGCTAGGATTTTACTTGTGATTGCAAGTTTTGTTTCTAAAACAAGAAAGACAAAAAATTCTTGTCGAATCTTGTTTCTATAAGACAAAGAAAAACTATTTTTCTTTTCTTATTTTTATGAAACGGCTAAGAAGTGACTAGAGGCTTGGAGTTTTAGTTTGCTAGCATAACATATTTATATAGCCAAACTAAGTTGTAACCCTAGATACAAAAGTTGTATTTTAATTCAATTAAATCATTGTGAACTTAATTAATTTCTCACTTTATTTTGGTCTATTCCAATTAAGTCCAACTTAATTGATTATCCTTATTTAATCTCAATCATGTCACTTAATGTGTGTGACCCATTAGGCTTCTAACATGTTGGCAATAAATATAAATCCTAATCAAATATCAATTTGATAATTGATTTATATTTATAGATCATGTCGTCATCTAGCAATACATCATGACCACCCAAATGTTAGAAAGTCAATTAAAAAATTTGACAAAGCCATTCAGTGATAAGCTTCTCAGTGCAATACAATCCTTTCACCAAATATCTCGGATATGTGATAAAGCATGGCTCAATGTCTTCTTATAACATTCTATATTAGTTCTCATAATTCATGACTAACCTTATGAATTTAGGAAACTAACTTTCCTCAAATTCATCATTCTTTGGCCAAAGACTTTATACAAGTTAATCAAGAATTGAGAACAACTGAGATACATCCCCTCATATCACTTCGGGTGATGAATCCTCTATTGACCACCCATTCACCTTCGCATGTTTCATGGCATACCTAAAAACAACCTGTTTAGGCATTTGGTCGCCTCAGACCCTTAGGGGTGAAATCAAAGTATGTCATTCCCCATACAAGATGACCTAGTATCTCAAGTCCAAGGACTAGTTGCACGACTATCACATGAGAACATATATCATAGACACTTGAGTGAAATACCAAATGGAGTTCTTATAGCGGGTCATATTCAGTGAACTTGTTCTTTAACAAGCACCTACATGTTATCCTCAAGTATCTCATTTATTTCAATTTATGAGATCGATTTCTTACTTCTCAAGTAAGGAAGCTTAACATGTATCAGTCTTTGAGCATTGTCAATGCCCTATCTCGACAATACAATGACGAAAAACAATTTTAGGAACATGGCTTTGATGCATAGTGATTTCATAACTGTAACAACTTTACAATCTCTTTCAAGGTCTTCATGTTCCATGGGCTTCATCCAATTAGTACTTAATAACTCCTTATTATTGCACTAACATGAAGGAATATCACATATAGTTATGCGATTAAGTATGCATTAAATGATAATTTATATTCATTGACCAATCAAATTGGCTCAAGGGCATACACCAACAATTACTACTAAGAGTGCATGGGATTTAATCTACCAAAAACGACCACTAGATAATGCCTTTAATTTAGTATGGCACAGAAGTATCCCATTGACAATTTCGTTCTATTTGTAAAGAGTTATTAATGGATGGATACTTGTTAAAATATGCTTGAAAGCCAAGGGATTTCAATTAGCGTTTAAGTGCCAATGTTGTCGTTTTGAAAAGACCCTACTTCATGTCCTTTGGCAAAGTTCTGTTGCATGCCAGGATGGGATTTCTTTGCTCAATTTTTCTAAGTTTCTGTTATTCAGCCTCAAAATATTATGCAGGTGGTGTGGGCATGGTACTATTCAGGTGACTATACAAAACAAGGACATATTCGAGGTTTATTGCCCATTTTCATTTGTTAGTTCCTTTCGGTTAAGCATAATGATGCTAAACACAGACAATTAGGATTGTATCCATAAAGAGTAATATGGAAAATTATGAAGATACTGAAGTAGCTTTATGAAGGGAATCTAATATGCCAAGAGGAACCCGAAAGGTGATTTACAAATTGCTAAATTGCGGAATATCATCTTTTTGAATCAACCAACCATGCCACCATAAATCATTATGTGGTTGAAGCCTAGCTTGGATGAAATTAAATGAAACATGGATGGGAGCTCAAAAGGCCAATTTCAGAATGCTGCAAGCAGTGTCGCACGTGACTATACAAGTATGCTTCTCTTTGGATTTTTTGAAAATTTTGGACCTCATAATTCTTTAAAAGCCAAATTCCTTGCACTTCAAAGAGGACTTATCCTATGCCGTGACCACAATATTTCTAAAATTTGAATTGAGAAGGATGCCAAAGTGGTAGTGAACATGATATTAGAAGGGACTATCGGATCATACAACATTCGGTATATCTTAGCTTCCATTTGAAAATGCTTACATCATTTTACTTATTAAATCACTCATATCCATCCTGAAGGCAACCAAGGTGTAGATTCCTCTCCAACCAAGGCTATACACATCAAGGACTTAAGGTTTCTTTAATGTCGAAGGTGAACTAAATGGTATCTTAAAGCTAGATAGAATTAATTTACCTTATGTTAAATTTAAACATATGTAAGGGAGTAGTACTCTTTATTTTTTTTATTTCTTGTAAGCAAGTTAGAGTATTTAATTGTTGTCGGATTATCCATGCAAGTGCATGTATCGTTAAACAAGCAATATAGTGAAAAGTAGAGTGTTGATCCCATAGAGAATTGAATTAATTTTTACTGTTAACAATTAAAATTAACACACCTTAATCTTATTCAAACAACTAAATTTAAATTATTAAAAAACAAAATTAAATCTTATAAACTATAACTAAAACTAATCTAAAATTAATTAGCAAATGTGTTTTAAAAACTCAATCAACTACCAATCCTAAGATTACAATATCTCTCAATATTTCGTCTAAATATTTTATCTCGCTCTCTTAACTTACTTCAATGGATTAAGTTACTAACCTAAAGTCCTAGATTATTATAAGTCTTTGTCGAGGTTCTCATAACATATCTTTCCCAATTAACTCACTATATGTTTATGCAAATAAAATTTAAGAACAATTAATTAAGTTCATGCTCTAATCTTGGCTACGTCTGGCTTATAGGTGTATGTCTACCCTATATGCAAATCAACCACCTAAATAACTAAGTGCATTCGATCATATGTTATTCTATTTTGTTGACTCCATTTGTTTTTTATGATAACAAAACATTCCACATTCATTAATGTCTAATCTTGTTATTAAGTGTGCAAGATTCAATTTAACACCTCTAACAAGTTGTTAATTAAAGGCAAGTCAATGAGCTTGTTAAGTTTAATAAGAGTTAATCAGTTAAGAGGCAAATAGCAAGTAATGAACAAAAACAGAACCTTAATAACTGATTATCAAGATACCTTAATCAGTTAAGGCATGGCTGTGTGATAAGCTAAAGCAAAACAAAAATATGTTAATCGGTTAAGAGATCAGGTTAATCGGTTAGAGCACAAGGTCCTAGTATCTTCAAGCGCCAAAAACAAGTTTGAAAAGATAGTTTACTGTTGAAGGAAGCCAAAATGGAGAAGTTTGAAATTCGAAGATCTTCTAGTCGATTAAAGCTAATTTTAATTGTTATGGTTGAAAGAAGTAAAGCTTTAATCAATTAAGGGAAGAGCTAATTAATTAGAGGAAGACTCTTGTGTAGAGAAGTGAAAATAGAAAGTTTGTAATCGGTTAAAGCCTACCATAACCAATTAGAAGAAATTTGCTGAAAAAGAGAAGTTTGAAGACAAAGAACTCTCAATCAATTAAAGCCTTATATAATCGATTAAAGTAGAGAACACAGCAGCAAGACAATGCAAGGTAAAGAAGCTGTAATCGGTTAGAGCTGCTTGTAACTGGTTAGCTGAATATTGTCTGCCTTTTTGAATTTAAACACTAGATGTTACGACCCGGTACTCCCCTCGAGCCCATGACAATCGACCCAGTGTCCTGATAGACACTCACTACCCAGAATGCCAATCGGAACCCCACAAGACTTTAATATCAGTTTCTCATTTACCCTGTGAGTAACCGTTGCCAAATATCATATTCTAAAAGATTTTAAGCTATTTCCAAATCAAAACAATAAAAAATAATAATTGATTTCTGTCTCACATGGGCATTTTGGTCATTTTTTCTCGAAAATCTCGAAACTAGCTAAAAATGTAGTATGCGAGTGGAAAACACATATTTCATAATCAAAAATAAGTTTAGATGTCTAAAACATTCATTTAAAGTGAAACTATAACTATTTAAACATAATAAAAATATTCGATAAAATATTCTATTTTCTTATAAAATAATATTTATAGAGTTATCGGTAAATAATTTTTACAGCGTAAAAGCAAATTAAATTCCTACATACAGTAGTACAGATAACTAGAGTATGAAATTTAATTTAATTTATAGTAACATGTGGACCCCAAATGACAAAAATGAACGAAGGTTGCAAACCTACAGTTTTTGAGGAAGTAAAGCCAACTGTAGCCTTCGACGATATCAGCTATCTACAGCCTATACTGAACTTGAAATGGGTGGAAAGGAGGGTGGTGAGATTATATAATCCCAGTGATAAATAGACACCATCCAAAATATCTAAAGTCGAGTAAATGGAGACGATAAAAATATTTCATCTCAATATGTATTTCA
This sequence comes from Theobroma cacao, assembly GCF_000208745.1. NCBI lineage: Eukaryota > Viridiplantae > Streptophyta > Magnoliopsida > Malvales > Malvaceae > Theobroma > Theobroma cacao. The sequence goes on from NC_030853.1 coordinate 4,078,224, forward strand.
TAACATAAATATTCATTTCATTTAAATAATCAACATGGCTTACGAGTATCTTAAAAGCTTGGCTCCTGCCAAAATCATTCTCGAGAATACCTTGGCTGTGGCATTTAATCGAGTCTGCCAAGGCTGTTAAAAATGTTGTATACACGTAAACATATTTTTAGTTTGAAAAATACAGTCGTTCCTTGGCATTAACGGAGTTCATCATCACGAGGTGGTTCGGCGTGACGTGAACTTTAACCATACCTTAAGAGATACCCTACGTGCCTCTCCGACCGAGGTACGTATATAACCAGATTTCGTGCCCCTCTAATAGGCTGGTCCACAGAACCCGCCCACTGTAGCAAGCTAAACCCACCATACAATAAAATTTTGACAGCATGACATGACTAATATTATACTACCCAGCCTGTAAATGTAAAACAGAACAATTCATACAGTTCACAAACCACAATTCCAGCCAGTCATGCCAACACATTATCATAAGCCATCAATTAGAACCATAAATTACAACACATCAAGTGGTCTCCAGTTACTCTATTTTCAAAGCCATCATTCAATTTCAAGACAAT
>NC_030853.1:4079682-4096692 GCF_000208745.1 Theobroma cacao
TAAGGAAAATAGATTTCAAGTTTAAATTGAGAAATCCTACCTTTTTCACTTATTTTCCTTGATTTTCCACACTTTTTCTCTTGAAATTCTCCACCTAGGGTTTGTTCTTTCTTTGTTTCCCTCTTTTCCCTGCTTGGCCAAATATTTGGAGAGAAGTGAGAGGTTTATAGGCTGATTTTTAAAGGAAATAATAAAATATTCTAAGCTTGACAAGTGTCATTTTATTATTGGTCCATTTTTAAAACTTTAAAAATTTACACTTTTTATCTCCACCACATATATTTTCTCATTTATCCATAACATAAAAATTCAATGGATGAATTCTATGAGCATGAGAAGTGATGGGTGTGTAAAATTACCATTTTACCCCTGGGTGGCAAAATGACTATTTAGCCTCTATCCTTGGAAAAACACCGAAATTAAAATACTTCACTTCTCAAACTCAAATTATACCCCAAATGATCAATCTTAGTCAAAAATTTCATCTAACTCTCACATGTTAACCTCGGGTGGCGAAATGACCATTTTACCCCCGAATCATGAAAATTCCAATTTGACTCCAAATCGGTTCTCAAACTCTGAATCACCATTTTAAGTTATTCTGGGAATTTAAATTTTTAAATTTCACCTTAAATCTTCATTTGATCTAGTTCGAGGCTTAATTCAACTTAGTTGTACTATTAAGTACACTACCGACTTTTTACGATTTTTCGGGGCTTTCCTAATATGCAAGCATATTGTCAATCACATGAATGACATGTCAAGTATTTTATAGAGTCAGGCTTGACACTAGAGGATAATATAATAGTTAAAAGTGCATCAGAGTTGTTTCTAACGGATAAGAACTGTCTCCAACAGATAAATCTGACTCTTCATGTATAAAAGGAAGCTCCATTAGTCAAACAAATAGATTTAAAGACAGAAAAGCCATTTTGAGCAAAAAGACAAATATCCTTCACCAAAAACACTTGTTCTTCATTCTAAATTTAGAAAAAGTGTTTGAGCTTGATTGTAATCTGTCCAGACTTGTAACAGTACTTAGTGTACTTCTTTTTCTTCTCTTTCTTGGGAAATTAGATTGTGGGAAACACTCTAGAGCTTGTTGTAAATGATTAGAGTTTGGTTTAGAAGTTCACCTTGTAAAAGCTTGGTGGAAGCTATTAATTCCATTAGTTTAGTGAAATTGGGTTGAAAATCCTTTATTGGGAGATCAAGGTAGTGGATGTAGGTCAAAAGGATCGAACCACTAGAAATAGCTTTGCATTGTCCACTTTTTTTTACCCTTCCTTACTTGGTGTCTTTTAATCACTAGAAGCTTTATATTCATTTTCCTCTACTTGGTTAAAAGCTCTATCTTTCAAAAAAAGCTAAGCTTAAAATTTTTTAGTACTATTCACCCCTTCTAGCGCTTCATTGGGACCAACAAGTAGTATCAAAGCCACACCTTCAAATTTAAGGCTTAATATCCTTAGGGAAGATCCAAATGGCTTTACAAAAGTCAGTTGTTGCTAAAGGTCAATCCATAAATAGGCCTCCTCTATTTGATGGATCAAATTATGCTTATTGGAGCACTAGGATGTCTATAAACATTAGAGCCCTTGACTATGAAATGTGAGATGTAAACATGGAAGGACCTTATATTCTCACCTCACCTAGTTTTGTGACTGGTGAGAAAATGGCTAAGCCAAAAGTTGAGTAGACTGAAGTTAATCTAAAAAAGGTCCAAACAAATTTTAAAGCCATCAACACCCTTCACTGTTCACTGACTCCTTTAGAATTCAACAAAATCTCTTGTAGTACTACAACCAAAGAGATTTGGGAAAAGCCTAAAGTCATTCATGAAAGGACTTCATAAGTAAAAGAGTCTAAAATTGCCTTACTCACCCATAATTATGAATTGTTTAAAATGGAACCGAGTGAAAATATCACTACCATGTTCAATACGTTTACCAATATTACAAACAAGCTCAATCAACTTGGAAAAACCATCCTTAAACATGAGTTAGTAAAAATGGTACTTAGATGCCTCCCAAAAAAGCTAAAAACCAAAAGTCATTGCTATCCGAGAAGCTAGGGATCTCAGTTGGTCACACTTGATGAAATTTGTGGCTCCTTCCTCACACATGAACTTGAAATGAAGAAGAAGAGGAAGAAAAGAAAGAAGCCAAGGAGAAAAGGAAAACTCTTACATTCAAGATTAGTACACTTGAGAAAGAACTTGAAGAATTATCACGTGATGATAATGATGAGTTAGCAATGATGGCCAAAAGGTTTAAAAAGTTGATGGGACAAAAGGGCAGAAGCTTTGGAAGGAAAAATTACAAGAAAGACTAAGGTTTCTATTTAAAAAATAAGCACAAGGGTGATCTCAACAAGAAATATGAGATGATTTGCTTTAAGTGTAAGAAACCAAGACATTTCATATCTAAATGTCCAATGCTGAAGGAAAAATCCTCAAAAAGAATAAAGAAACCAAAAAAAGTAATGGTGGCAACAACTTGGTTCGATATGACTCCTCAAGCTCAAAAGAAGAAAAAGAAAAATTGGAAGAAAAAGTCAAGTTCTGCTTGATGGCAAAAGAAGAAGAAATTACGGTAATTTCTAATTCATGTGATATTTTCTATGATGATTTGCAAGATGAATACGACTGCTTATATGCTAAATTTGAAAATTTTTCTTTAAAATATAAGAGTATGAGGAAAAAGGTTGTTGCATTAAAGGAAGAATTAGAAAAAAATTAAGCATGAACACAACTTTGTTTTTTATCAAAGGAACATGCTTCAAATAGAACAAGAACAATCTAAAACTGATTTTGAATTCTTTAAGCTTGAATTGGAAAGTAAAAGTTTAGACTTGCAAAGAGTTGATGAAAATGCTGCATTTAAAGTTGATAAAGAAAAAAGATCAAAATTGAAATGAAAAGATGAAGAAAAGGTTAAAAGAAATACAAGTTTTAGAAAGAAAATTAATGTTGTCTCATGTCACTATTATGTGTGTGGTAAAAAAGGTCATTTGTCTATGAATGTTATCATTATAACAGAAACTTTCCCAGAACCAAATTGGTTTAGGTTCCAAAAGGATTCCATATTATTGCTAACCCCCAAAGACCTATCAAAATATGGGTACTTTTAAAGAAAAATTAAAAATTTGTCTTGTAGGTTGAGCAAGGACAAAAAGATTAATGTTTTAAAGCTCAACCAAAAGAAAGGCAACCTTGGTACTTGGATAGTGGCTTCTCGAGACACATGACCGGCAATGAGAACGTGTTTGCTAAGCTTGATACGAAAGAGAGTGGCAGTGTTTCCTTTGGTGATGACTTCAAGGGTATTATCCAAGGAATTAGAACCATTAGTAACATATGTCAAACACAAATCAAGCATGTTTTATTTGTTAAAGGTTTAAAAGATAATTTTCTAAGCATTAATCAGCTTTGTGATAGAGGCTTTAGAGTATGCTTTGATTCCTATGCATGTCAAGTGATTGATGTTAACACTAACAATGTAACATTCATTAGCAAAAGAATTAAGAATATGCATGTCATTTTCCTTGATGAAATTAAGTTTAGTGAATCATGCTTTATTGCCAATGATGTTTGTGATAGTTGGTTGTGGCATAGAAGGTTAGGACATGCTAGTATGTACACAATTTCAAAACTTTTGAGAAAAGACTTAGTCATTGGACTTCCAAAGATATCATTTGAAAATGATAAGGTTTGTGATGCATGTTAATTTGGAAAACAAGTTAGAAGTTCCTTTAAATCTAAGAAAGTTATATCAACTTTGAGGCCACTTGAACTATTACATGTTGACTTGCTTGGACCAATCACTGTTGCTAGTCTAGGAGGCAAGTTGTATAGCTTTGTGTTGTTCAATTTTCTACCCACGCAAGTATACAAATCGCAAAGATACTATAGTGATGAATAGAGTGTCGATCCCACAAAGAATTGAAATAATTCTTATTGTTGACTACTAAAATTGTAACACCTCAATCTTATCCAAATAATTAAATTTAAAATTATTAAAAGAAAAATTAAAACTAATAAACTGTAATTAAAATTAAATAGTAAATTTGTTTTGTAAAACTCACTTAACTACTAGACCTAAGATTATTATGTCCCTCAATACTTCATCTAATTATTGTCTCTCTCTCTCTTAACTTAGTTTAATGGATTAAGTTGTTAACCTAGAGTCCTTAATTATTTACAAGCCTCTGTCGAGTTTCTCATAAAAATACCTCTCCCAATTAATTTACTATATGTCTATGCAAATTAAATTGAAAACAGATTCATTAAGTTCATGCTCTAATTTTTGCTACGTATGGCTTATAGATGTATGTCTACCTTATATGCAAATCCAACTACCTAATCAACTAAGTGTATTCGATCATACGTTATTTATTCAAGGTTTACCTAAATCTCTTTCATCAAGGTTTAACCTAGGTTTCCAATTCAATCTAATTTGTAGCCAATCAACTAGAAGCCTTAAGAACAGAGAAAAATAAACAGTTTAAATCCATCAAATATAAGTAAAAGAGAGATAAATAAATCAGACTACATATTGAGTTCAATCATAATCTTAGATTAATAAGTTAGTTTCCCATCAAGTTATGCATCATCACTGAATAAAGTTTAAACATTAAAAACAAAACCAAGAGAATAACAAAAGATAGAAAAAACCAAGGATTGTATTCTTGATCTCCAGATCTCCCTGAATCCCTCAAATTCTTCTTAGCTTCAATGACTTTGGGGCTTGAATCTTAGCTTTCAATCCGATTTTTCGTTCTTTCCTCAAAATCTTCTGAAAGGTTGTTTTTATAGGGCTTGGAGGTTAGACCAAGTTGGGTGAAGAAAGAAGTCAATTCCAATTAGGTTTTCTTCATCAGACTACGTGAGTTGCGGCCTCGACCCATTAATTAGTAGAAATCGTAATTACTTTAGGACTGCTACAGTATGTCAAATTTGACATAATTTTCCACCATCTTCCAAGCTAAACTGGGCAACGTAGTAAACATGAAAGTTTTATATTTTTCTCTTAGCTTTCCAATGGTTTAAGAATCATCTCATTCGGAGCTCTTTATGGAGAGTTATGGTTGAAACACTGAAACATATGCAGTGAAAGTCTACACCTTAAAATTGCTTTTTTGCTTCCACTAAAATTTTTCTTTCAACAAACATCTACAAAAGCACAAATAAATCAATAAAAACCTATCTTAACTATATTAACACCAAATTAAACATAAAATTAACTAAGATTAGATTGACTCACCTAATATAACTAACCTAAAACAATTTAAATAAAACCTATTAATTTATATGCATTACTACAACAACTATACTAAATTACTATCAAAATTAAGCTCAAATAACTTTATGTCATAGAGTTATGACTTTGTTATTGTAGATGATTACTCTAGATATAAATGGGTATATCTTCTTGCTCATAAAGATGATGCATTGTCAATTTTTGTTAAACATTGTAAAAGAGTTCAAAATGAAAAGGGCCTCACCATTGTTAATGTTATGAGTGATCGTGGTGGTGAATTTGAAAGTGATAATTTTGAAATTTTTGGTAATGAAAATGGTTTTGATCACAATTTTTCTGCTCCCAAAGCTCCACAACAAAATGGAGTTGTTGAAAGAAAAAATAGGACTTTAAAAGAAATGGCAAGGATAATACTTTATGAAAACAACTTGCCAAAATATTTTTGGGCTGAAGCTGTTAATACTATAGCTTAAATTTTAAATAGTAATTCCATTAGAGTCATGATTTCTAAAACCCTTTATAAACTTTACAAAGGAAAAAAACCAAATATTTCTCACCTAAGGAGTTTTGGATGCAAATGTTTGGTCCTAAATAATGGAAAACACACCTTGGGAAAGTTTGATGCTAGGAGTGATGAGGCAATCTTCTTAAGCTATGCATTGAACTTTAAAACATATAGAGTGTTTAACAAAAGAACTTTTTTTGTAGAAAAGTTAATTCATATTGTTTTTTATGAGATTAATGTTGCACAAAGAAAAGTAGTGCTTGATGATGATGATGCAGATGACATTAAAAAGAAAATGAAGAAGATGAGCTTGGATAGTAAAAAAAATAATGGAGAGAGCTCAAAGGAAAATGATAATGATGAACCACCATTAAAAGACTTGCAAAGAGCTGAGGGACAACACAATGATTTTCCTAGAAGCTGGAGATTTGTAACGAATCATCCTTAAAAACTCATTAGTTGTGATCTCTCGAAATGTGTCAAAACTAGAAGGGGATTAAGAGAAACTTGTGAGTATCTAGCATTCATATCACAAGTGGAACCAAGGAACTTTGAGGAAGATGATAAGGAAGAATGTTGGATGATTACAATGCAATAAGAATTGGGCCAATTTGAAAAGAACAAGGTTTGGACCTTAGTTCCAAGGCTAACCAACCATCCAATTATTGGTAAGAAATAAGTATTTAAGATCAAGATGGATGAGTCGAGAAATGTGATAAGAAATAAAGCAAGGTTAGTCACTCAAGGTTACAATCAAGAAGAAGGTATTGATTATGATGAAACCTTTGCTCCAGTAGCTAGATTAGAAGCTATTAGACTTTTACTAGCCTATGCATTCTTTGTGAACTTTAAATTGTTTCAAATGAATGTTAAAAGTGTATTTCTTAATGGCTTTATACAAGAAGAGGTATATGTTGAACAGCCTCCTGGTTTTGAAGTATTTGATAAAATTGATCTTGTATATAAATTGCATAAAGCTCTCCATGGATTAAAACAAGCTCCTAGAGCTTGGTATTAAAGACTTTCTATGTTTATAATTGGAAAAGGATAATCTAGAGGGAGTGTAGATAATTCTTTGTTTATTAAGAAAAATGAGACTGATTTGATTATTGTTCAAATTTATGTTGATGATATATTTTTTGGTGCTACTAATAAAAGGTTGTGTGAGAATTTTGCTAAGGAAATGCAGGGAGAATTTGAAATGAGCATGATGGGAAAACTAAAGCTCTTCCTTGGTCTACAAATTAAGCAATGTGAGGATGGCATATTCATCAACCAAGAAAAGTATACCAAGGAAATGTTGAAGAAATTTGAAGTGATGAATATGAAATCAATAGGAACTCTTATGAGCCCTTCCACAAAGCTTGACAAAGATGATAAAGGGAAAGACGTGGACCAAAAGCTCTATAAAGGTATGATTGGTTCACTTCTTTATCTTATTGCAAGTAGACTTGACATATTATTTAGTGTGTGCCTATGTTCAAGATTCCATTCATGTCTCAAGGAATCACATTTGACTGTAGTGAAAAGGATTTTTAGATATTTCTTGGATACTCAAAGCTTAGGCTTATGGTATCAAAAAGGTTCATCTTTTAATCTTTTAGGCTATTCCAACGCTGATTTTGCTAGTAGCAAAACTGATCAAAAAAGAACTAGTGATACTTGTCAATTCCTTGGAAACATGCTTGTGTCTTGGTCTTACAAGAAACAAAATTCTGTTGCTTTATCAACTATTGAAGCTGAGTATATATCACTACACAGTTGTTGTGCACAAATTCTATGGATTAAGTAGCAACTAAATGATTTTGGAATGGCTATGCATAAAGTACCTATATATTGTGATAATATGAGTGCCATTAATATCTCTAAAAATCCTGTTCAACATTCTAGAACAAAGCACATAGAAATAATACATCATTTCATTAGAGATCATGTGCTTAAGAAGGATCTTGAAATAGATTTTGTAGATACCTTGCATCAATTGGCTGACATTTTCTCAAAAGCATTGAATGAAGAATAATTTTGTAGAATTAAAACAGATTTAGGGATAATTAATGCTAGTGAAGTCTGAATTATGTTGAACTAATGATGTTTTTAATGATATATATTGCATAATGATTGTGTTTATCTCTTGGAATAATGGATTAATGAATGTTTTTGGTTTGCTAAAGGGACCTTACATGGAAGATAGGATTCATTCTAATCAGTTAAGGACCTCTTTAATCAATTAAAACAATTATATGTTGTGGAACCTGAGTCAGTGAGGTAATAATCAGTTAATTGCTCCCTTAACCAATTAATGCAAGTTTGGTAGTTAAAAGGCTTCCAAGTCAGAAACATAGTAATCGATTAAGGCATCTTCTAATTGATTAGAAGGTAACTGTGGAAGAGAGAAATTATCGCGTAGGAATTTTTCCAAACATAAAAAAAACTAGGTAGGAGGTATGGGACACCACCCACTTAAAACTTGGGTAACCAATTATTAACTCCCTATAAAAGACCCTCCACCTAGTTAGAGAGTCAGCTACATTGAAAATCAATATTCAAGAGCCTTTAGATTTTCCTCTCCCCATTTTCCTCTAAAACTCAAGAAGTCCTAAGAAAGAAAATCCCATGACAAAAACCTTTTTTACCCATAAAGTAGCTGAAAAGGGAAAAAGAAAAAGGAAAGTTGATGATCATCCATCACATTCCCCTAAAAAGAAATAAAAAGAAAGAGCGTTTAGGCAAGAAAAAGAATGAGAGCAAAAAGTAGATGATAGAGAAAAGGAAAAGGTTAGTAGATGCAAAAACCCCCACAAGCAAGGATAGTGGTTCCTCTTCCCAATCTCGAAATCATTTGTATGCTGATAGGTTTAGAAAGATTGAGAATGCTACAATTTCTTGTGGGAAATTTTTTGACTAAGCTAGTTTCAATGATGCTCCGACAATAAAAGAGAATTTAGAAAATTATTTTGAAACATTAAAACTAAAGTTTATGAGTACATTTGGAGAAGGGATATTGAGCCCCTCCTTAGTTAAAGAACTTTACTCTAGCATTGCTATTGACAAAACTGAATTGGAAGATCTTGATGAGTTTGTTGAAGATAGTTTGAATGTATTTCTAAATGGTAGAAATTTTCAGATCAGTGCTCAAGATTCATGAGAATTCCTAAAAACATAATTTGAAATAGGAAAATACATGATGCTTGAGAAATATGATCCAAGCCATTTTTGGGAGATTGTAACTGGAAAAAAAGAGAAGTTTCCTTCTAAGAGATATGCTAGCGAGATAAAGAATGCTCAGCTTAGGATTCTCCATTATTTTATTACAACCATTCTACATGGAAAAAGTAATAGTTTTAGTTATGTGAATGCACAAGACTTGTGGCTGATGGAAGCAGTTTTCAGTGAAATCTCACTGAATATGGGAAGGTATATGGTAGAAAGAATCAGGGCAGCCCTATTGGGGGATAAAGCAAACCTACCATATGGCAACATTATTACAGCTCTGGTGAGAAAAAAAGGATTTTGGAATGTAAGGTTTCAATCTAATCTGACAAAAAACAAGGATTAAGGGATATTTTTAGGGAGTGTGTTGAAGATGGGTTACAAGATTGAGAGAAATGAGTGTATCAACATCACAAAAGGTACACCTCTGCCCTTTCCAACTAGTAATCCTTCAACACTCTTGACCAGGGCCAATCAACCCCCCCTCAAAGTGACATGATATTTAATCTCCTCATGAGAATTGATGGGAAGTTGACTGATCAGGCTAAGAAGATCGTAGAGATTGAAGAAAAACTTCAACAGCTTGAAGCCTTGTTACATCCAGCTAAGGACATTTAATCTCCTAAAGCCCTAGACACTACTACTAGTAAGTCTAGTGAGAGAATAGTTATAGAATAGTTTAAAAGTGCTACTTCTGATCATGAAGGGGAAACTAGAAAAGAAATACCTAAAATTGAAGATATGGATCAGAATAAAATGGGGAATTCTGAAAACAAAGAAGCTGAACCTGAAGAGGAAATCAGGAAAGAGCAAACAGAACAAGGCCAAGAAAAGAAAGATGAAAAAGGTGAAAAAGAACTTAAACAACGAAAAGAAGTGGAAAAGGAACTCCAAGGTGAGAAAGAGTACTCAGTTGGTGGAAAATGTGGTGCAAGTTTTCTTGAAGAAGTTGAAGAAATACTAGTCTCTCACTTTATCAAAGATATTCTTAAGGAGGCTAGAGTTAGCTGGGCACAACAACAAGCAAAGATGCATCAAGAAGTTCAATCAACTCCACAAGAGACAAAACAAACTACATGATAAACAAATCCAAACAAGGGTAAAGCTGTTGATACTGCTTCTATCAGAAAGCAAATTATAGGAAAGGGAAGAAAAATTATGGCCACCAAGACCAAAACCTTTAAAAGAAGAAGGTTTGCCAGAATGGCATTGACCTCCACTCAAAAGTCCTCTAAACTTGCAGCCCTTTAGTCTATTTCATCAAACTCTCTATCCCGCTTCTCTCCCAAACCTCTCAATGTTCATTTTGGCATTGACAAATCCTCACCTTCATCTGATTAAAATTAGAACCTTTTAGATGATGCCAAAAAAGGGAAAAAATAAAAAAACAAGAAAATAAGATTAGGAAGTAAAGCTAATAGGAATGATGAACTCAGTCTTTAATATATACTTTTATTGTCTTTTTCTTGTTATGTTTCTGGCGTGTTTTGAACAATGTTTTATGTTAAGCTATGAACCATAGTGAATGCTTAATGTTTTCTTATTGGAATTGTGTTTATCCTTATGTGGTCATGGTTGAATGCCTCTATGCTTTTACATTTCATACTTGTATATTAAGATTTTTATTTTTGCACACATTTAAGGGGAGCACATGTTTAGGGGCAGCACATACTCAGGGGCAGCAATCCCAAATCTACAAATAAATTCCTTTTATATATACAGACATTACTCTCTTAATCTAGGAGTATTTTGGCATCATCAAAAAAGAGAGAGAATGTTGACTCCATATGTTGTCGATGATAACCAAACATTCCTCATTCATTAATGTCTAATCGTGTTATTTAAGTCTGTAGGATTTAATTTAACATCCCTAACAAAGTTGTTAATTAAAGGCAAGTCAAAGAGCTTGTTAAGTTTAATGAAGAGTTAATCAGTTAAGGGGGAAAGAGCAAGTAATGAACAAAAACAAAACCTTAGTAACTGATCATCAAAGGACCTTAATCAGTTAAGGCATGGTTATGTGATAAGCTGAAGCAAAACAGAAATATGTTAATCGGTTAAGAGGTCTAGTTAATCGGTTAAAGCACAAGGTCTTAGTATCTTCAAGTGGCAAAAACAAGTTTGAAAATATAGTTGACCATTAAAGGGAGCCAAAGTGGAGAAGTTCAAAATTCAAAGATCGTCTAGTCGATTAAAGCTGATTTTAATCAGTTATGGTTGAAGGAAGTAAAGCTTCAATCAATTAAGAGAAAAACTAACCAATTAAAGGAAGACTGCTATGTAAAAAAGTGAAAACAAAAAGTTTGTAATCGGTTAAAGCCTGCCATAACCAGTTAGAAAAAGTCTGCTAAAGAAAATAAGTCTAAAGACAGAGAACTCTTAATCGATTAGAGCCTCCTGTAATCAGTTAGAGTAGAGAACACAACCATAGGATAGTCCAAGGCAAAAAAGCTGTAATCAGTTAAACTGCCTATAACTGGTTAGCCGAAGTCTGTCTACCTTTTTAAATTTAAACAGTAAAGGATAAAATAACAGCTATAAGTGCATTAGAGTTATTGCTAACAGCTGGAAATTGTCTTCAACAGAAAAATGTGACTCCCCAACTATACAAGGAAGCTCCAATGGTCAAACAAATAGATTTAAAGAGAAAAGGGCCATTTTAAGCAAAAAAGCCAAATATCCTTCACTAAAAACACTTGTTCTTCATTCTAAATCTAGAAAAAGTGTTTGTGCTTGATTGTAATCTGTCCAAACTTGTAAAGGTACTTGAAGAATGGATCTTACATGATGTTCATTGGTGATACTATGATGGTATCACATGTTTTGAAATGATGTATTACGATAATGTGAAAAGTGCCCGAAAAAGCTTTTAAGAATAAAATGTTTTTAGGTCGAGCTACTTGAGTTAAGGATCTACAGCTAGCAACAGTAGACGGTAACCATTGTGCACAATGCAGTTACTCCAACTAGCAGGGGAAGTATAATGGTAGCCATGTGTGGTGGTAGATGGCACATGATGTTATATTGAGGTTAGTGGCTATAGGCACTGGACTATGTTATTATTGAAGGTTTGCTACCTTAGTATTACCCTAAATAGTGGGGGGGAAATGTCACTATCCTTGGGGTTAGAGTTCTTATAACTAATTTCTACTTTCTAAGCATGCTCCACAAAAGATATACACATTACAAAGTGTAAGTTCAGAATTTTGATATGTTGTCAATTGATTTTGGTGAATCGGGATTTGAAAGTGTTTTCTAGGTTTGAATGCACCAAGTTTGATTATTTTGAACTAAAATATGTGTCAGCAGGTTTGTTTTAAAGTTGGGATGGTTTTAAAAGTTTGTGGTTACTGAAAAATACAAAAAATCTTGAAATTTTGAATAAGGTGTCGGTAACTATGAATGAGGTATCGATACTTGCTTTTTAGAAAAGGCCTCAAGATTCTCTATGTTCAAGGTATCGATACTTGTGACTTGGTTATCGATACTTAGACATCTAGTAGGATTCTGGATAAAAAGTTTTGATACCTCAAGCCATGGTTATCGATACTTGGAGGCCAAAAAAGGCTCAAAGGCATTATGTGTTACAAGTATTGATACTTCTAGCTGGTTTTCACAAAATCACATGTTTTTAACTTGATTTCACATGAGAATGCCTTATCAACTTGAATTAAGCTTGTAAACAATTTTGCATACAATCGGTTACATCTAAATGACTTATCAAATGGAATGATGCATGTTTACATCATGGATTTGGTTTCAAAAGCTAAATGTGCATGTTTTAAACTATGGGCATGGTTTTATTAAGTTTTTCCATCCTTATGCTTGTTCCCTTCCTATGTTCAGTCACTAGGTTATATACTCACCTTTTTCAAATTCACATTTTTGGTTTTTAGATCCATAGACCTTTAGACTTTAAGTCTCAGAGAGGTCTCCATCCATCCTTTTGGTAGGTTATCAACAATGGCATTTAGTAGGTGATGCCACCATCTAATGTCACTCCACTATCTAGTCCTATACTTTATTTTGTATTTATAAGGTGTTAGGTCATACATTGACATAGTCATGGGTTAGCAAACAACCTAAGATTGTATAGTAACAATAGATATGTACATATATATATATATATATATATGCATACTTATAGTGTGAATTATGGTAAAATTTTGGGATATAAATTATAAAAGATGAGTATATATTTGTGTATGAATTATGTATGATCATAAGGCTTGCTTAAGCATAGTGGGCCTTACCTATTAGGCCCTCGTGTTGGTCATGGCTTGGGATTTAGGTCATGACACTTGTAAAGCACTGCATTAGAACATTGTATCTATAATAATTTTATCCCCTTCTAGCTTCTCCTTTACAGGAAATTCTTATTTATTTTAAGGGGAATTGACTAACATTGTTCTTAGTTTAATACAAAAAGGAAGTCTATGCTAGAAATGATGGATAAGGCACTTAGGCATGCTCTTAATGCTGATGGTTAGTTTACCATATCATACTTAATTGTTAGAAAGGTGTTTATTTATGTTAATCTTGCTTTGTATTTGTGATAAAGAGGTGATGGTGTGTATCTGCTGTATTTTCAATGAACAAAAATATTGATAAGGTATTCCTTCTGTGACACTATTTGTAGGCGACTACTAGATAAATGTTATTCTTGGATAAAAACTTCACAGTTTTTGGAACTTCATCAAGTTAACTAGATTCAGGACACCATAACTATAATGGGTGATAACAACACAACTTTTATACTACCACATGTGTTTTAAATGTGTTTGTTTTATTATATTATATATTACTTTGGTCTTTTCCCATTCTCCTTAGCTTTCCATGTTGCTATCATCATTCTAAGCAGAAAACAGTAATATAGCTTGATGGTTAATGTAATCTCTTTTGAACATGAATTGGAGATAAAACTTGTGGTACCATTATTGATGGTAGAGAAAGCAAACAAATGTTTGTGTGTGCTTGTAGTGAGAAATGTTAAATCTAAACTTTGCTTATTTAGTTGATTTAAATTTGAACTTATAGGCTCATCTCATGCGAATAAAGTTTTGTGACCTGAAGGATGATGACCTTGATCCCATGTATGTTAAGAAAAGGATTTTATCTATGTTTCCTTGAGTTGATTCTTTAGCTTTGTTAGTGTCTTTAGATTATTTTATATTAGGCATAATATCCAAAAAGGTCCCAAAACTATTTAGAAAAATCCAAATAAGCCTTTATACTTTTATTGCATTTAATCAAGTCCTTGTACTTTATTCTGAGCCAAATAAGCTTTTATAGTTTTATTTTGAGTCAAATAAGCCTTTTATGACTAATGATTGACTTAGTCAAAAAGCCATTTGTCATTCTATTCCATAAGGCACTAACATAGCATGCTAACATATCATACTTGATGATGATATAGCATGCTGACGTATCTTAATTGATGATGACATGGCATGCCAATTTGGCATGATAACATGAGCATGTGGTGTTTTCACTCTCCACATCAATGTTATATTACTACTATATGGAAATAAAATGACAAGTGGCATTTTCACTAATGACAATTGGTTAATCATTAGTATAAGGGCTTCTTTGATCCAAAATAAAAGTACAAGGCTTGATTGAACACAATAACAGAATATGGACTTATTTAAATTTTCTTAAATAGTTTAAAAGCTTATTTGAGCATTATGCCTTTATATTATTATTCTATAATCTCATGTTCTTTTATTTTTCTTATTTTATGATTAGCAAACTTGTTGGAGCATCATTTTTGCTAGAGCAATAAACTTGGATAAATGAGCATTCTTCTTTCTAGGAAATCTTGAAATAGTTTGCTAATTGTAATGAATTTGATACTTTATGTAAAATTTGCTAAATTTAGTGTAAAATTTGAGATTGAATGACTATATACTTTTGTAAAATTTGTTGTAAAATCAAAGTTTGATGATCAATATATGTTGAAGTTTGTTATAAAATGTCACGACTCAAATCCAAGGGGTCAGTGACCGGAACACGAGCCCAGCAAGCAAGCCCATTAGACCTGAGCAAGCCTCAAAGTCCAAAATCATATAACATAAGCCAAGGGATTTAGTAATCACATATTCACAATAAATTCAAACATAAATGCGTTATCCTTGGCACATAATTTATATAAATAGTCAAAAAACCATACATTAGCCAATCAAAAAGGGTTCATACATAACAACCCTTACACACAATATAACATGGCACTCAGTGCTTACACACGTTATCCATAGCGGAAAGCTTTAACTGACTCAGTGAAGTGATCAAAACGAAGAACGTACCAAATGCCAAAATTGGTCTATCATTGGACAACCTTTACCACACAGCTCTATGGCCTATTTATCTGCACATGGTATAGAAAAGGGTGAGTACTATAATACTCAGTGAGTGGTGCAGATAAACAAAATCATATGTGTTTATATAAAATACATATATAAAATATACGCACCTTCCGTGCAACTAGATATTCTAGCAAACATCTCCAAATGCAGGGCATATCATTATCCCCAAATCTCCAATATGAGGGCATATCATCATCCTCAATGTCTCCAAAGATCATCATACATATAGTTAGGCTTACCATCGAAGCCGATCAAAGTTATTCAAATCATTCTCCACGGCACACTCTAGTCGTGGGAGTATCACATCAAAATCATATCACATTTATCTAAGCATTTTCATGGCTATCTTGCATCATATACAAATCAAATCGACGAGTGGTCCTTCCTTGGATATAGTCAAATTATGCTCGGTGGCCAACCAGCGGAGAATTAGATCATGCTTAAGGCAAAGCCGTTGGTGCAGAAACAGATCAAGCACGTGCCGAAGCAACGAGCAGAGAATAGATCACGCATATCGTCAAAGCTGCTGGTGAAGAAAAGATCATCGACTGGAGAAATCTCCCGACGTTGGCATCACCTAGAGTAATCTCAATGGATGGCATCAAAGCACTGCAGTGAGAATCACAAGCAGGATTAGTGCCACTGTCCCTATTTACCACCATCCTTGAAGGCACAAAAATAGTCAAAGGGGGATAGAAATCCACTCAACTACAAATCAGATCAAGCTTTGGAATGCATTCCTCGGACGAAAACAAAATCCACAAATAAGACAATTATGCCTTTATTATTCATAATTTCCTTATCAAACTTCAATTCACATTTATCGAGCTTCAATCGTTTTAAGCTTGGTTAGGTTCTAAGTGCCTCTAAGTCTTCAAGGCATCATTTAATCAAATCATCTCACATATCATCCACCTAGGGTAATCTACTCCTAGGGGTTCATCATAACCTTTAGACATCCTAGCCTAGGCACACACACAACATAGGTTTTACAGCCCAATTTTCGAGCCATGACCGACGCAAGGGCCTAATGGACTCGGCCCACTAAGCCCAAGCAAGCCTACTTGCATGATCTTATACATTAATCCATATTCCTTTAGAATCCAAAATTTGTAATGCTCAATTGCAGTTCCTTTGACAACAGTTCATAAAACCTAGGCATGCATTCATAATGGCATCATCAACCATTATATACATAAATAGATTAACAAATGAACCTTAATGTTTCACATCAAATATTCATATACACATAATTAGACCTTGACCATCAGCGGAGTGACTCTGGGCACGATTGATAACACTTAGTGTCACGTTAAACCTACCGAGCAATGTATAGGGAGGGGCACCTCGTCCTAGGATCCAATCACCTTTAACTCAGGAAACCTAAAGCATGAATTTTAAAAACGTGAGTACAAACTCAATGAGTGAACATAGGAAGGAAACAAGCATCAATACGGGAAGTTTTAGAAATCATGATGCATTTATGTTGAAGATAATGCAATTTAACTCAATTTCTTGTCACAATGGAAATCTATCTTTGCTGCGGTGAAAATCAAGTGGAAACCGTTTCTCAAGTTTTAACATTCAAAAATCAATGCAACCACAATAAAATTTCCAAAACCTCTATATATATATATATATATATATATATATATATATATATATATAT
>NC_030853.1:4096722-4111191 GCF_000208745.1 Theobroma cacao
TATATATATATATATATATATATATATATATATATATATAAACATACATATAACCACCGGCCTCGCCCCCAACTCTATCTCAGCTTATGTGCACTACCACACGGCACATAGCTGGGTCAGCACAACTCATGTGCACTCTTACACCGCACATGGCTGAGTCAACACAGCTCAAGTGCACTCATACACCGCACATGGTTGGGTCAGCACAGCTCATGTGCACTCCTACACCACACATGGCTGGGTCATAATTATCACACAAAAGTATCATTTAATGTATTATATACACATCAACATAATGTAGAAACTCATGAATTCATCATGTTCATATCTCATAATATCAAAACATTTCATCAAGGGCTTGTTCCCATGCAACTTTTAAAGAAAAACCAACGAAATATTTCAAGTGGCTTAATCAAGCATATAATCATTTATTCCAAAACATTTTAATGCAAGTTCACTCACCTGGCAACAACGAGATATTAAGTTGTTATTTGTTCGGAGGTGTCTCTAACTATTTTCACTAGCTGTCGCTCGTTATTTACTCTGGCATGCCACCACAGTACTCTAACCTTATCTTTGCACTTCCTAGCAATAATACGAACTCAATATATTTAATTACATATGTATACGGGTAGCACTTCACTCAAATTTATATTTTTCATCCTATCATAAAACCATCTTCAATTAACTCACATCTTAATACATTTTTACTGAAATTAATTGTATCAGTTGCTTACGTAATTCCTTATTTTATATCTCCGACAACTTATTTATGATGTCACGTGCCTACTTCAACCTTTCTAAATAATATCCGCCCAAATCCATTTTATATTTTCACAGTATTAACTATATTTATGACAACCACAGTCATTTCAAATCTATCCAATTATTTTCCAATTTCAATCCACATTATTTCTCCTTATTTCTTTCAAATATTATACCACTCAACTTAACACTTTCAACTAAATTATACAAATAAATTCCTTCGACAACAATAATTCTTCACAACGAATCATTTAAAATTTCTTAACTTCACTTGAGCACTATTCTTTAATTTCATATTTTCTTCTTTACTTTAGTCCTATGAGACATCATAAAAGCATTTTTAAATATTGTATTAAAGTAATTTAAATTTAATTCATATCACTAATAACCAAAATTTAACTAAACAAGTGGGCTAGCCCTAATTAATCTAACTTCACAACAAGCCCAATAAAAAGCAAGGAAATTTTTTTTTTATCAGTTTGGGCTAGGTTGGCCTAAGCCCAAGTCTCCACCTTTCTTCTCTTTTGGGCCTACATTTCCTTGTTGCCTTTGGGCCTCCTCTCATGGGCTCTTTCCATTGTTTATTATTATTTTTTTCTTCCTTACACTCACAAGCCAGCCACCATTTCCTCCTCTCTCTTTCTCACTACCGATAGCAAATTTTTGCCCCTTACAACCTCAAAAATCAGTAGCCAAAGCTGCTTATTTCACCCTCAAAATCGACAGCCAAAACCTCAAAAATCAGCAGCCAAAGTTGCTCATTTCAGCCTTCAAAAATCAGCAGCTAAAGCTGCTCATCTCACCCTCAAAATAGACAGCCAAAACCTCAAACATCAGTAGCCAAAGCTGCTCCTTTCAACCTTCAAAAATCGACCCTTTATTTCCCTTAAAATGGCAGAAAAATAGCTCTCCTTTCCTCCCTAAATGGCAGCAAAACTGCCCCCCTCAAATTCAGCTCCTTCTCCCTTCTTTTTCTTTCTTTTCTCTTCTTCACCGCTCGACTTTTCTCTTTTTTTTTTCTTCTTTCCTTTCTTCTTTCTCTTTCTCTCCCTCGACTGTTTCTCTCCTTTTTCTTTCCTTTGCTCTTTTGCTTTCCTTTTTGCTCTCTCTCACAACCGACTTCTCTCTTTCCTTTTTCTTCTTCACTTAACCAACTTTGACTTTTCTTTTTTTTTATTATCTTTTCTATCTTTCATCTTTATCTCATTCTTTTCTCCTCATTTTCTTTGTCATGGACAGCTTGTCCATGAATCCATGACTTTTGACTTATTTTCTCCACTGATTTTATGTATTAAAATCACATGATAAAGTAAACCTTCCACCCACCACTCACATTTTTATTCTTTATATTATTTTTACTTTATGATTTATTTATTCATTCCTTGTCCCATTCAACCTACATGTACATCTCATATTTCTCATAACCTAGCCTTCCTTAATTAGTAAATTCTCCTTTTTAACTTCAAATATCAAAATTGCAAATGAGTCCTTAAACTTTTCCTTATTTACCATGCGACTCCTCCAACTTCCATCTTTTACAATTGGTTCCTTTCAACATTTCTTAAACTCCAATTTCCTTCTATTACCTTCTTCTACACATGTACAAACGAAGTATGAAGTTTGTACTCCAACGCGGTGTTCCAATAATATTTAAAATATTTATTTACCCGTGCTATCTTTACTTAAAAAAGACACGCGGCCCTATTAACGTCATTTTTCTCTAAAATTTTCTCATTCTTCTTCTCCCCCACTTAGATTGACCATACACTCCTTCTTCATGAAAAATTTCGACATTGAATAAAATATTAATATTTTAATATTTTTTATTAATAAAATATTATTTTCTTTCAAAAATTTCCTCTTGTCTCCTTGGTACCCAAAATACTTTATTATGTCTTAATTGGCATCCAATAAGTTTTATTAATCACCATATCAAAGTACGGGGTATTATAATAGGCCACCCATGTGGCTCACATCGCAGCACACAATCGCACACAATTCACATATATACATATACACATATTTTGTTCTTTAGTCTAGGTCAATTATTTTCCAATTTAATCAATTAAATGTTAAGAAATTCGATTTTATCCAAATTTGATATTTTCCCTCTTTGGCTTAGATTGAGAAATTTGGGAGCTACTTGTGCAATTTGACTTCTAAGGTAAGGATTTAGCTCATTAATGAAGGATTTGAGCTAAATAGTTGGATTGCTAAGATTTAGTTAATTGTGTGAAAAGTTTATATTTTTCAAAAGCTATGAATAATTAATTTTTTGATGTTATGATGTGATTGAAAGGGGAAACAGAGTTAAATTAACTCATGGGCAAGCTAGACGATGATTGGAGGCTAAGGATCGGAGCTTGGCTAAGAGTGCCTCTTATTTGTCACTGTGAGTGGGTTTAGTTTAATATGCATCTAATGCATGACGTGACAACCGCCGCGACGTCCCGATAGGCACTCATTACCCCGAATGCCGATCGAAACCCCGCAAGGCTTAGCATCAGCTTCTGCATCTCCCCAGTGAGCGACAGTTATTAAATCTCACATTTCAAAAAAAATCATAAGTCATTTCCAAATCAAAATAATAAAATATTACTTTCTGGCTCACAGGGGCATTTTCGTCATTTTTCTTCGAAAATACTGAAACTCGCCAAAAACATGGTGTAAAAGCTAAATATATTCATACATATTTTAAATTAAATAACTGAAGAATAAAATTACTTTTACAGTGACACGTGGGCCCCCAACTGACTAAAAAAATGTAAGATTACGAACCCTTACTTTCTAAGATACAACTCCGAGATTAATTCTCGTCTTAATCAACTATCAACAAATTGTCCTGAGCCTGAAAAATGTATAGAAAGAAGGGGTGAGATTATAAAATACCAGTGAGTAGACAGACATCATCAAAATAATCTAAAACCGAGTAATAGGAGACAATTAAAATAATTCATCTCAACCCATATAAATAATTAGATTTCATCCAATTACTCAACATGGCTTATGCACTTTTCAAAAACTTGGCCCTTGCCAAAAATTCATTCTCGGGGATACCCCGCGAAGGCATCTTACCGAGACCGCCAAGGCTGTTTATTGTCACACACACAAACACATTTCACCTCTGATAACACAGCCGTTCCTCGGCGTTGACTGAGTCCCAATTTCACGTGGTGGCCAACGTGAAGTGTACTCAAATCCTACCTCGGGAGTTATCCTACGCGCCTCTCCAATTGAGGTAAGCTCAATAATTGGGAACTGTGCCCCTCTAATTAGGCTGTCCCACGGAACCCCCGTCACTGCAATGCCTCAATTTCTTTTCCAATCCCTCAATTCACCAAGCACAACTAATTAACACACAATTAGGCAAAATTATCTTCACTTTTCTTCTTGGAACTTTCGGCTATTGAAGGTTCATGGGGAAAATGGATTCTTTTCTTGTTGTTTTGTTTCTAAACATGTTTAACTAAATCTAAACACCAACATAACTCAAAATCAAACAATTCCAACATCTTTCTCTCTCCATACCCATTTTGACCAGCCATAATTTCATCATGAAAACATGTAATTTAACCATGGAAATTAAGGAAAAATGCATGGGTAAGGTAAATCACTAGCAAAATCAAAGAAATTTTACCTTTGCTTGATCAAATCCTTGAATTCCAACACTTTCTCTTTGATTTTTCCCACCTAGGGTTTGTTCTTCCTTGGTTTCTCTTCTCTTCTGGTTTGGCTGATCACTATGGGAGAAATGGGCTGATTTTTTTGCCTTTTTATAAAGAAATAATAAAATAATAAAAACATGACACATGGCATTTCCTTATTGGCTCAAATTTTAAATATTTGACTTTTAATTCTTTAATTCTCCACCACACATTTCTCATGTTTATCCATTTCCATGATGAATAAAATCCCTTGGTCTTGACAAGTGTCGGGGGTGAAAATTTACCGATTTGCCCCCGGGGTGGCAAAATTACCATTTCACCCTTATACTCCAAATTATACCGAAATTAAAATTTTTCACTTCTAAACTTCAAATCATACTCCAATACTTAAATCATACTCCAATAAGTCAAATGGACCAAAAAAATCTTTTTTAAAAATTCCCATTTTGTCCCCAAGTGGCAAATGACCATTTTGCCCCTAGATAGTGAAAATTCCGGTTTGACTCCAAATTGATCCTCGAACTCCGAATTACCATTTTGAGTCATCCCTGAACTGTGAAACTCTTAATTTCACCTTAAAATTCCTATTTGAACTAGTTCGAGGCTTAATCGACTCAATGGTACCATTAGGGGCAATATCATCTTTTAACGATTCCTCGAACTTTCTAAATATGCAAACATTCTATTGAGGATGTAAATGACGTCGTAATTATTTTATGGAATAGGGTTTGACAACACTACCCCCATAAAAATAAAATTTTGTCCTCTAAATTTCACTTATCAACTCAAAGAAAAGATAGGGGTATTAGCTTTTATCCAATGTTCAACATCTCATGTCATCTCCTTCGTTTGAGCATTCTTCCACAATCCTTTAACTATTGAGATGTTCTTTTCGTTGCTCTACCTACATCACTCATCATACATGAAATTTAAATCTTGAACCACTTAGGATCATTCTTCACTTTAGTTATCCATAGTACTAATCCCTACACATGTGGGGTTGCACTTTCATTCTCATCAATGCCTCAAAGATTCATCTTTCATGTCTTATGCATTTTTGAACTCCAATTTCCACAATACATTAAGAAAATTCCATAGCGATATTCTACATAAACTCATTTATTATATTATCCTTAAAAGCTTTATTTATACTCTCAGCACTTAGTTTTACATCTCTTATCATTATCTTACATTCCCACTTAACTTTTCATTCACTTTCTCTAGGTTAGACTCGTGCTTCATCTTCCATTACCGTAAAAACTTTTGTTGATGCACGAGTCTGTGGTCTGGAAAGTGGGTATACTGGGGTGTTACTCTCCACATCAAGCCAGATAGCTACTCCCTGCCTCGGTTGTGGTCCAGAGGAATCTCTCATCTGCAAGTCCGTACGAACTGATGAAGATAGAGCAGCTACAGTGGCCTATCCTAACTGTGGACAATTAGTTTTAAAGTGACCCGTCTGGCCATAATGAAAACATCGCAAAGGCCCCCAACACACCCCACCATGAAATCTTCCACATTCTCTGCATTTGTCAGAACCTCTGAAACTCTTTTCAAAAGTAGTCACTACATATCCGCTGAATCTCGGAGGCCTTTGCTGCATTTGTGAAAATGATGGTCGGGAGGATGTTACCGAAACAGAAGGAGCACTCCCTGAAACAAATGAGCCTTTGCTCCTTTTTAGTGGCTAACTGGAGGACATA
The DNA here is from genome assembly GCF_000208745.1 of Theobroma cacao. Lineage (NCBI taxonomy): Eukaryota > Viridiplantae > Streptophyta > Magnoliopsida > Malvales > Malvaceae > Theobroma > Theobroma cacao. Next base: position 4,102,856 of record NC_030853.1, read on the forward strand.
TTTGGATTTTTCCTCTTTGCCAACTCTGCTCGCATTCTCCTATTTTCATTTGCGAGCTTCTCAACTCTTAAGGCCATTTGTACTACCTCTTTATGAGGCTCCTTACCTGTCATAGTCATTCGCTCTCTTATCTCATTGCGGAGCCCTTCCTCGAAATAATCGGCCTGATCCTGTTCAGTCCTTACTAAATCGGGCACATAAGACAGCAGCTCATTAAATTGAGTCTCATACTCCTCTACAGTTAAATTCTCCTGCTTCAGACTCAGAAATTCTCTCTTCTTCTCTTTTTGATGGAAATGGGTATAATATTGACTATCAAATTCCCTCAGAAAGTCTGACCAAGTTAGGAGAATAGTGGAACGAGACTTCACCGAATTCCACCATGTACAGGCTCTCTTCTCCAATAACCTCGTAGCCACTATCAGCTTCATCTCATCCTCCAATCTCATATCGGAAAGTGTCTCCGAAACTTGATTAATCAAGTCCTTCACTACTGTGGCGTCCAACTCACCCACAAAGGACACGCAACCCAGTTGTCTAGCTTCTTTCAGCTTTTTAGAAATAGAGACATCATGTGCCAATGGAATTGAAGAAGTAACTGGTGGCACTACAGGTGAGACCTGACTAGTCTGAGCCTGACTAGACATTGCGGTAAAGAAGGCTACCATTGCTTGAATTACCTCAGGAGACATGGGAGGAATGCCAGTAGGTGGCGGAGGAATCTCGATCGGTTCAGCAGCAAGTGCCGCTCGAAAAGGGGACGCAGTCGATTTCTCTCCGTTAAAGTCTGGCTGACCCTGCCTAAGACGACCTCTGCCCCTCTTAGCTGATCTAGTAGGGAGTGGGCACTCACGTCGAGGAGGCATGATAATCTAAAAAGCAAACGAGGCAAGTTTAGGTAATCTCAGACTCTATATACATGCAACTTTACCTAATCCAACTTAACTTAACTTAGTTTAACTTAACCCGGGGCCACGCAGTGTTAGTGTGAATTCTTAAAATAACTATAAAAACCAAAAACTTTAAAACCATGCTTTGTTAACCAAAAGCTCTGATACCAATCGAATTCGACTCAACCCCTCAAGGCATAATGGCATCCAATGGTACCTATCAGAGCACTCGGCAAGAGGTGCACTTCACTCCGGCTACCACTTAGGGAATTGCGAAGCAGTCCCTTCCCTCCTCTTCCAAGCTCCTAGGCGGAGAGTCATACTTCGTCATAGATCATATGCGAGAGTTCCCAGGAATAGGGTTATCTTTCCCTTTGCTCTGATACCAATCGAATTGTCACGACCCGAAACTCCCATCGAGCCCGTGACAACCGCCACGACGTCCCGATAGGCACTCATTACCCCGAATGCCGATCGAAACCCCGAAAGACTTAGCATCAGCTTCTGCATCTCCCCAGTGAGCGACAGTTATTAAATCTCACATTTCAAAAAAAATCATAAGTCATTTCCAAATCAAAACAATAAAATATTACTTTCTAGCTCACAGGGGTATTTTCGTCATTTTTCTTCAAAAATACCGAAACTCGCCAAAAACATGGTGTAAAAGCTAAATATATTCATACATATTTTAAATTAAATAACTGAAGAATAAAATTACTTTTACAGTGACACGTGGGCCCCCAACTGACTAAAAAAGATGTAGGATTACGAACCCTTACTTTCTAAGATACAACTCCGAGATTAATTCTCGTCTTAATCAACTATCAACAAATTGTCCTGAGCCTGAAAAAATGTATAGGAAGAAGGGGTGAGATTATAAAATCCCAGTGAGTAGACAGACATCATAAAAATAATCTAAAGCCGAGTAATAGGAGACAATTAAAATAATTCATCCCAACCCATATAAATAATTGGATTTCATCCAATTACTCAACATGGCTTATGCACTTTTCAAAAACTTGACCCTTGCCAAAAATCCATTCTCGGGGATACCCCTCGAAGGCATCTTACCGAGACCGCCAAGGCTGTTTATTGTCACACACACAAACACATTTCACCTCTGACAACACAACTGTTCCTCGGCGTTGGTTGAGTCTCAGTTTCACGAGGTGGCCAACGTGAAGTGTACTTAAATCCTACCTCGGGAGTTATCCTACGCGCCTCTCCAATCGAGGTAAGCTCAATAATTGGGAATCGTGCCCCTCTAATTAGGCTGGCCCACAGAACCCCCGTCACTGCAGTGCCCACTTTATAATCCACCAACCAATAAAATCACAATAGTATGACATGGCTCACTTAACACATTCAAGGCAAATCAAAAGCAGTTCACATATTCTTGAAATCATAAAAAAAACCAGTCATACCCACATTTATCATAAGCCATTTAATGTAAAATCATAGATAAACAACACAATCATAGTATAGGTCTTCAATTACTCTATTTTTGAAATCATTATTAAATTTGCAAAAATTTTATAAAATCTCATTTTCTCATAAAACACAATAATTTTCCAATTAAACCATTTTTTCATAAAATCACACAATTAAATAAATCTACTCTAGATAATTAAGACGATAGTAAGTTTACTCACAGTTCTAGGAGTCGATATACTCCTATTTTCAGTCCGCGGGTACAGTCCTTTACCCGTATCTAATGGCTCACCACCTAGCCATAATCCATGGCACATATTTCAATTAAATTGTGTCTAACAGTCATAAGCTATTTCAGGCTCGATATATATGCATGATATGAAATGAAAAATGCACAGGTAGCCATCTAGACCCGGTATTGACCTAAGTCGATTTTTCATCCAATAAATTGGCCAATGCGTCCAATTTCACTCCAACTTTCTCCATTTCTTTTCCAATCCCTCAATTCACCAAGCACAACTAATTAACACACAATTAGGCAAATTTATCTTCACTTTTCTTCTTGGAACTTTCGGCCATTGAAGGTTCATGGGGAAAATGGATTCTTTTCTTGTTGTTTTGTTTCTAAACATGTTTAACTAACTCTAAACACCAACATAACTCAAAATCAAACAATTCCAACATCTTTCTCTCTCCATACCCATTTTGACCAGCCATAATTTCATCATGAAAACATGTAATTTAACCATGGAAATTAAGGAAAAATGCATGGGTAAGGTAAATCACTAGCAAAATCAAAGAAATTTTACCTTTGCTTGATCAAATCCTTGAATTCCAACACTTTCTCTTTGATTTTTCCCACCTAGGGTTTGTTCTTCCTTGGTTTCTCTTCTCTTCTGGTTTGGCTGATCACTATAGGAGAAATGGGCTGGATTTTTTGCCTTTTTATAAAGAAATAATAAAATAATAAAAACATGACACATGGCATTTCCTTATTGGCTCAAATTTTAAATATTTGACTTTTAATTCTTTAATTCTCCACCACACATTTCTCATGTTTATCCATTTCCATGATGAATAAAATCCCTTGGTCTTGACAAGTGTTGGGGGTGAAAATTTATCAATTTGCCCCCGGGGTGGCAAAATTACCATTTCACCCTTATACTCCAAATTATACCGAAATTAAAATTTTTCACTTCTAAACTTCAAATCATACTTCAATACTTAAATCATACTCCAATAAGTCAAATGGACCAAAAAAAATCTTTTCTAAAAATTTCCATTTTGTCCCCAAGTGACAAATGACCATTTTGAGTCATCCATGAACTGTGAAACTCTTAATTTCACCTTAAAATTCCTATTTGAACTAGTTCGAGGCTTAATCGACTCAATGGTACCATTAGGGGCAATATCATCTTTTAACGATTCCTCGAACTTTCTAAATCTGCAAACATTCTATTGAGCATGTAAATGACGTCGTAATTATTTTATAGAACAGGGTTTGACATTTTTTCTCTAGGTGCTCTCTGCTTCAAATGTCTCAATACATTTGGATATTGTATTGATACATGCTCATATTTAGCCAATTTTATTATAGATTCTCAAATATATCAATAAATTATTCTTTCTAAGGTCTTTGTTGTTCATTCTGCCATGAATGTATCGATACATTAGGGTACGTATCGATACTTTCACCCATGTAGGCAGTTCTAAGCTTCCTAAAAACTCCAAAAGTCTAAGTTTAACACTCCAATATTATTCTCGGTTGATATTACACCTCAAATCATCCATTTAAATTAATCTCATATACATCTCATAACCATAACATCAAATCTTGATAAAAACCTGAAATTATGGGATTTATCACATATTTCCTTAAAGTTTTGCTTAAGTGTCACCATGTACACTCTTAAACACTAGGCATACATGTCATATTATCAAAGTCCTCAAGACTCCACATATTTCATAAATCATTCTTAGTTTACATCAAAAAATCGATGGTGTTACATAAATTTGTAAAATTTGTAAAATTTACACAGTTTATACTTTGAAGGTTGTTGTCATGCATCTATTTATTGCATATTAGAATGTTGTATGTGTTGTTATGTATACCTTTTAGCTACATTTTTAATTGCTGCTGTAGGCTTTAGGATTGCAACCATATAATATATGGCTACATATTAATTCTGTTGTAAAATCTTGTAAAGAAGTGAGCTAAACTTTTCCATACATTGGATAGGGCTACACTTTTTCTAAATGTAGCCTTAACCTAAGGCAGTAGATTTTTCATCTAAGGTTTCATATTTTTCTATAGTCACAAGTTAAAAATGTTGTAGTGATGAATTTGTGATACTAACTTTTCTCAAAAAGTAATTTGGTATTGAACTGCCATCTTGATCCTCTTGATATTCCATATGAGATTGATTAATGGAATTATAATAGTTGACATGGTAACCCTTCTTGCAGGATTTCCCTTTCCTTTGGTGAACTTAAAATCAAAAGGAAAACCAATAATTCGATAACACTTATCTTTAGTGTACCTATTCTTTCCACAATGTGAGCAAACTACGCCACTCTTGAATCATTTTTTTCCTTCGATTATTGTTGCCATAACAGTTAGCTCTATCAAAGGTTGACAAACCAAGTGATATGCTTCATCAAGATTTGGAAAAGGCTTTAATGTGACCTCTAGGCTGAGTAACTTTCATTTAACTCGTTAAGGAATCTAAAAACACTATCTTTTTTTTGCCAAAGATCAATATACTTTTGGAAACATGATCGTGCACACTAGTCACATTCACAATGGGGTAAAGGTTAATAATTCTTCAATTCCTCCCAAATGCCATTTAATTCAATGAAGTAGGAGGTAACAGAACGTATATCGTGAATTATATCACATACAGAAAACTATCGATTGCAGATTCTAGTTTTATCAGGCTATGAAAATCATTTTTTAGGAGTGCTATGAATTTCAGCTATTGAATGCATATAGCAAACATTGGTGGGTATTGGCAGTGAGATTGATTTAAGCAACCATGCTATAATAAGGTTGTTGTAGGAAGTCCACAGGATGTACAATTTATTTTTTGTTTTTGGCTTTCGGATAGAACCATCGATGAAACGAGTCTTATTATGGATTGAGAGTGCCAATAAGAACTGCTGACTCCATGGACAGTAATTACTCAAGGTCAACTTGGGATTAATGATGATAGATTCGTGGTGAACTATATGATTGAGGAAATATGGAAAGTGTGGATCTTCAATTGGTCAAATTAAGGATTTCAATAGTCAATTGGTCATGATTACTTAAATTTCTGGAAATCAATCAGGGAAAATTGATTAAGAACAGAAAGATTTATGGGTTTGAGAAAAGATTTATGAACAAGAAAGGAATTTTGTAGAAAATGAAAAATCAATGATCCACCCTAATTATAGACTTTAATACCAAGTAAGATACTAAGAGATGAATTGAAATTGTTTCTCATTCAATGAATCAATTACTAGAAAAACTTTTATATGCAATTTGCCCATATTATAAAAAACTAAAGAAGAAAAAAATAGTTACAAAGCTGTTATAAAATTTATTAAGTAACTAAAAATAACTTAATTGGTTAACAAAAACTATTATCTTTATCACATGAGCTTCACGCACTCTTTACAATCTTTTAATTTTTGGTATAAGCCCTATAAGTCAATCTGTGGTTGTACAAGAATCACAATTTGAGATATTCATGTATAACATTTTGTTGTTTATAACAACATTAAGGTAGGTTTTTTATCCATAAGTTTGTAATTTAATTACTATTTATACTTATGTAGATAATGTGCAGAGAACTATATATGCCTTGCAAAGGAATTGTATTATGATATAATTATAAGATCTTTATGCATCAAAGCACTTTTCCTAAAAGTTTCTAACTATTGTATTATTGAGATAGGGCATTAATAATGCTCAAAGATCAACATGTGTTATTTTGCTTACTTGTGAGGTAAGCAACCACCCTCATAAGTTGAGGTATAGAGATACTTGGAACTAGCATGTGGGTGTTTGCCATAGGAGAACAAGTTCACTGAACATGACTCGACACGAGAACTGCATTTGGTATCTCAGTCTAATGTCTATGCAATACTTCTCATGTGTTAATTGTGTAACTATTCCTTAGATTTGAGACACTAGGTCGTCTTATATATAAAGTACCATGCTTTGACTTCATCCCTAAGGGTTCTACCAAAGATGCCAAATCATGATGTTTTTTAGTATAGTACAAAGCATATGAAAGTAAATAAGTGGTCAAGATAGAAATCATCACCCCAAGTGATTCAAGGGGAAATATCTCATTAGTTCTTGGTTGATATTAGCTTAATTAAATTCCTACCCAGGGGAATTGGGAGATTATGAAATGAGTTTCATAAGTTTTTATAAAGCTAATGATCTAATTGTAAGAACAAATATGGAGGTCAATAAGAGAAAACACTACACCAATCTCATATCATCTCTGAGATATATGATGATGGAATGAATTACACTGATAGACTGTACATTGTAAGGTTGTCAAAGAACCTTTTGACTCTTCTAATAATTTGATGGCAATTATGCATTACTAGATGCCAATCTTGGTCTATGGAATTGAATTGATTAATTTAATATAAATTGGATTCATTTAAATTAATCAACAAAGATTAATAATTCAATTTAATTGCCAACATGTTAGGAACTTAATGGGTTACACACATAAAGTTACATTATGGATCAAATTAGGTTGGACTTAAATCATAAACTAATTTAATTAACTAATAAAGACTTAATTAAAATGGTTTAATTAAGTGTTAAGGTCAATATTATAAGAGGTTATAATATTGAGGACTTATTAGCAAACTTAATAAGTTAATTAACCTAGGTATAAAGTTATCTTTTCAATCACTTTTAATTATTAGTTTTAATTTTACAGAAAACTAATACAACTCTCTAGTGCTGCCATCTCTTGTGAAAGCCTTTGGAACAGTTTCTTGTGTGATTTGGCTGGAGACTAAGAGAGGAAAAAAAAGGACAATTTGTTGTCCACTTTGCTGGCACAATGACGTGATTGGAAATTCCCATCTTGCTGAAGATTCCATTACGGCTGTGTATGTTACATTAGAGGCCAAGCAATTGAGTGGTTTCGAGTTCCCACACACTTTAGGATTTTAAATATCGAGAGGATACCATTTGATTATAATATCATTTCGCAAGGTAATCAATTCTGATTGCATTTCTCATAACGCTCTGTTTGCATTTAAAACAACAAGGTGATTCAAGGTAGGTGTGGTATTTTATTTTTCTATTCCATTGCATTTTTAATCTGATTATGTCGTAACTAACATTAATTAAGGCTCTAGTACTATGTAATGCATATGCTTTTTCTTTTTTCTTAATCAGCTTCCAATACTTATGTTTTGTGTCATTGACCCACATTTCCAATCTAAGAAAGATATGCTTGATAGGTGGAGGAAGACTTTATTTATAAACTCAAAACTCACCCTCTCTCTTGTTGATGTAGGATCTGTGACACTTTGCACATGCTTCTATTGCATCATCAACTTTAAGAAAATTGGACATAAAAATATATAAGTAGAATAAAATTGATAACATGCTTAAACACAAAAAGACCTTTTGTACATTTAATTAATTTTTAACTAAAGAAGTTTGACAATGTAAACTTGATTTATTAAAATTATAATGAAAAAGATTAAATCTAAGGTAAAATACTTAGACCTTTTTAAGTTTTAGCTATAATTCCATATGGATCCATTAGTTTTCGAAATTGATAGTCTGTTTCAAGGTGAACACTATAGTAAGTTTAAACTTACTTAAGGTCAATTAATAAAAATTTTAAAAAATAATAAAAACTGGTATAACAGGTTAACAAGTAAACAACATATTTAATTTTTAACCTTATCTATTTTAAGATAATAACGTAGATATTTTTTAAACTTAGTTTAATTTAAGTTATTAACTTTTAATTTAATTTATTTTTT
>NC_030853.1:4115117-4161152 GCF_000208745.1 Theobroma cacao
GTATATATGCATGATATGATATACAACTTATCCGACTATCGCTTAAATGCGGTGCTGACCTAATTCGGCCTATTATCTCTAATTTAACTCCAAATCAATTCTCCTCACTTTCTACGCTCCAATTATACTTAAATTACCTTAGTGACTATGAATGAGATTCAATTTATCAGTCTCGATAGCAAATTACGAAAATACCCCTAGTGGGTAAAAATTCATATTTTTGCTTCGAAAATTCTCATTATTTTTCTAGACTAATAATTCATCATTATTCATCATAATTCCTCAAATAAACATCAAGATCATCAGCCAATATTCCCCTATAAAATTCAGCCAATAATGGCAATGGAGGAAAATAAATTCTTTTCTTGTTGTTTTGTTCCTAAATATGCTAAACTAACTAAAAACACTAACATAACTTAAAATCAAATTAATCTAACAACTTTCTCTCTCCTAACCCATTTTGATCAGCCATCAATTTATCATGAAAACATGTAATTTAAGCATGGAAAATAAGGAGAAATGCTTGGGAATAAGAAAACTCAAGCTTAATAGAAAAAATATCACCTTTTTCACTTAATTTCCTTGAAAATGCACACTTTTTCTTTGATTTTCTCTCTCTAGGGTTTTGTTTTTATTTTCTTTCTCTTCTTGCTGGTTTGGCCGGCCATGGGGTGGAAGATGGGCTGATTTTTGTACCTTTTAAAAAGAAAAATAATAAATTAATAAAGGCATGACACGTGGCATCATGTCATTGGCCGGTTTTTAAAACTTTAAAAATTTTAATCCTTTTTATCTCCACCACACAATTAGTCAATGGTCAAAATGAGGACAAGAGATGACCATGTGCTGGAAAAATGTCTTGGTGGTGGAAAATTATTGTTTTGCCCCTAGAGTGGTAAAATTACCATTTTACCCCTATACTCCAAATTATACCAAAATTAAAATTTTTCACTTCTAAACCTCAAATCATACTCCAATAAGTCAAATGGGGCCAAAAATCTTTTCTAAAAATTTCCATTTTGTCCCCAAGTGGCAAATGATCATTTTGCCCCTAGATAGCGAAAATTTTGGTTTGACTCCAAATTAATCCTCGAACTCCAAATCACCCTATTAAACCATTTTGGGACTTTAATATTCTTAATTTTATCATAAATTCTCTATTTGATCTAGTTCGAGGCTTAAATCAACTTTGTTGTACCTTTAGGTACAATACCGACTTTTGTAAATTTTTCGGGACTCTCCTAGCATGCAAACATGCTATCCACCACATGTATGTCATGACTAATATTTTTATAGAGTCGGGCTTGTCATCTTCTCCCCCACTTGAATCAACCATATGATCCTTCTTCATGATTGATTTCGATATCCGGCTAAATATTAATAGTTTAATATTTTTTTATTAATAAAATATTATTTTATTCTAAAAATTTCATCTTGTCTCCTTGGTACCCAAAATACCTTATTATGCCTCACTTGACTTCCGAATCGCCTTTTATCTCACAAATTCTCTTCCGATAAAATTATTATTATTTTATTATTATTTTCTCACTTGCGGAATATTTTATCCTAAACTACTCCTTTCGTCTTTTATCACTTTTAAACATTTTAATTGACCTCAATTTGCATTCGATCAACTTTATTTATCACCGTATCAAAGTATGGGGTATTTCATAAATATTTATTTTTCATCAAATAAACGGTTTCTATTAAAACCCTAAAAAAAAATCCATCAAAGGAAGGAGTTTCCCAAGTGAAGGAATTTTCTACCAGAGGTTGGAAGTGGAGGACTCTCATATTCACCTTCAATAACTGGACAATTTTGCTGTATTAGCTTTACAACAGCAAGCCCATCCTTTGTCAAATAGTTTGCAGATCAAGATACTATACCAAAGTTTTACAAGTATGAGCTTTGCCCCTTATGACATATTAAATTTTCATTTATCCTTTTTATTTTCCCTTGATTCTTAATGTGAGTCTGTTTTCAAAATTTTATGCATCCGGTCAAAATAGAAATTTTATTTATTTTTGCATGGCAAGAATGTGCGTCATGTATCATAACAATTCTTGATTAGTCTTTTTCTTCTGTGTTTGCATAATTTCAGCATCAGACTTTTTCACTTCACGCCAAATAATTCTCAGTTCACATTGGAAAGTCTCGTTCTTACTGAAACTGATATTGGGAACCAAAAATGTATAATATGGGGGAGTTGTTGTTGACTTTGGGCAAAATATTGAATTGACTGTACATACTTGAAGATGATAGATAAGGGCGTTTGACTGGCTGAACTGGAGAACAAAAACATTGGTATTTTCCTGAAGTTGATACAAGACAATGAAAACAAAGCTCAACTCTACCCACCAAAGTTTTATAGACTTATTGTGGAAAAAGCAGTAGATTGACCAGTAATTATCATAGGAAATGCCCGTACACCTTACCAGTATTCAGAACCTTTCTCATGCTCCTAACTAGTTCCGTTGTGGTCTCCTTAGCCCCGTTGGTTTATTGTCTTCGATGGCCCTTTACCCTTGTCTTCTATCTTGTTGTTTTCAGCCCCAGACAGATCCAGGAAAATTTTGTTGGCCAAGCAAATGAGACTTTGAATTTGTTCCTGGCATCCGTGAATTACAAACTCAATGATAAATATGCATCAACCTTCTAGAGGACCTAAATTGTTAAAAAAATGAACAGAAAATAGTATTGAAGATGAAAATAAGGTCTGCACATTTGCATTCAATTTCAATGTATTTATATATTGTAGAAGTGTAGGACTTGATAGATTGTTACATAAATAAAATCTTACTAGAAAATATGTTGATCTCTTGAGATATTGAAGATTGTTAGAGAAATAAAATCTTATTAGAAAATATCTTATTAACTATTTTAATTTCCGAACACTTCTCAAGTCGTCTTGTCTAACCGCTATTGGTATTTAACCTTCCTTGTGACTTACTCTAAAAATCTAAAGGGAAAGGCAATGACTTGTACCCTCAGAATTGCACTTGAATGAGACTTGTAAGTTTGCTTTGCTAGTGATGGAATGGACAACCATGTTTTCTATAATTTCTCCAATATTATTATAGTGTAGTAAGTTTTTTATTTAATATTTCATGATTATTTAAGGTTGTAATTATATATTTTTTATATTTAATATGTGTAGGTTAATGGAGAATAAAGAAAATAATTTGTCAGATGCAAACTATTTGCATGAACTTTCAAAAGATGATATTCTAAATTTGGAGTTTGATGATTTAGAAGATGTTTATAAATTTTATAAAGCGTATGCTTGTGCAATGGGCTTTGGTGTTCGTAAAGGTAGTTGTAGGCGAAACAAAGATGGAATTGAAGTTATGAAGCATTTTGCTTGTTCGAAGGAAGGACATAGGGCTGAAAAATGGGAAAAGCTAGAGAACCGGGTGCGAGAGCCTAAAAGGTCATCTAGAACAGATTGCAAGGCTAACATTCGGGTCATTCTAAACAAAGATACAGGAAAATGGTATGTTTCACATTGTGAACTTGAACATAATCATCAGATGGTAAATCCCGCTCAAATATGTTTAATTCGTTCGAATAGGCAAATTAAAGTAGCCGATGTCTGTGAAGCAAAAGCTGTGAAAGTTGCAGGTATCAAAACATGTCAAGTAATGAATGTTTTTGCAGCTTAAGCAGGGGGCATTCAAAATGTTGGTTTTACTCGTAAAGATTTTTATAATCGTATGGCAACCGAAAGACATGTTGAAGTCAATGATGGTGATGTTCAAGCGACGCTGTTATATTTTGGAGTGAAAAAAGAAATAGATAATGGCTTCTACATGAAGCATACGACTTATGATGATAACAAATTGAAGAATTTATTTAGGGCTGATTCGATATCAAGATCAGATTATGCTTGTTTCGGTGATGTTTTGGCATTTGACACAACTTATAAGAAAAACACATTTAATTTGCCTCTTTTGGTTTTCATTGGTGTGAACCGTCATCATATGACCACCATTTTTGCATTAACATTGCTCACAAATGAAGATGCTGAAAGCTATATTTGGGCTTTGACCACATTTTTAGAATGTATGATGAATAAAAAGCCAATATCTGTGGTTACTGATGGAGACCGAGCTATGAGAAAGGCATTGAAAATGGTGTTCCCTGGAGTATGACACAGGCTATGCTCTTGGCATCTTGCCCGTAATGCCCAAGCAAACATACCACTACCTGGATTCGTTCAGAATTTTAAAGCTTGCATGAAATCTTGGTGGACGATTGATAAGTTTGAAAGAGAATGGAAAGAGATGGTAAAAAAGTTTGCATTACAAGGACATCAATGGATAGATGAGATTTATAAAAAGAAGCATATGTGGGCGCAATCACACTTGAGTGGTCATTTCTTCGGAACAATTATGAGTACATCACATTGTGAAGGTTTGAATACTTTTATAGCTTCTCTTGCAAAAGAGAGGAAGACGTTATTGGAGTTTGTTAGAGCAATTGAAGATGGAATTAAAAATATTCGAAATAATGAGATTGGTGAAGATTACATATCCATCCATACAAAGCCAGTTTCAAGCCAAATTTTCAAAGATATTGAAAAGCATGCTGCAAGTGTTTATACAGGAAGAGCATTCAAAAAGTTTATAGATGAGATGTGCCTACAACAATTGTTTTACCATGAATGTCGCTTCGATGATGAGCCATCTATACGGGTGTACCAGTTGATGAAGTATGGAGATCTTTTTGAGCGAATACGTGTGGAGTTTCATGTAGATGATGAAAATATAAAATGCTCATGTCTTAAATTTGAAACAGATGGTATACCATGTCCACATATCATTCATGTGATGATTTTAGAGCAATTAAATAGGATCCCTTTGAATCTCATAATGAAAAGATGGACAAAAAATGCCAAAGATGATGCACCTACAGTTGTGGATGATAATGTTGATCCTAAATACCAGAAAATGCTACGGTATGCTTCTCTGAGCTCTCACTGTAATAGGTTATGTCATGTCGCTTCTCAATTCGCCGAGACATTTAACAAAGCAAGGAGTGAAATAGCTAATTTAACAAGACGATATGAAGAGATGTGCAAAGTCAATACAGATGAAATTTCTAATTTGGCAGAGCATGTTCGTGATCCTACTAGAGTGAAAGTTAAGGGCAAAGTTGGAGCTAAATTTGAAGGGAAAAAAAGCCACAAAAATGTGGCAATTGTAGGATGGTAGGTCACACAAGGAATAAATGTCCACAACTAGAGCTAACACTTTGTAATTTGGACTCAAGCAGTTGCCTTCTTGATGATAATGATGTTGATGTATATGAGAGAAATAAAGAAGTATGGCCATCTCAATTGGGAACACTTTTTGGTGGTGATTCATCAGGTATAATAATATAACATATATTATTATTAAATGACTAATGATGATAATTATTACATATTTGTTTTATTTATTATCTGTTTTTCTTTTTTTATAGGAAGAATAACGCATAAAAATGACAATGACGTTCCAAGGAGAAGCTGCAGGTACGTAAATTTGCAATTTTAATGGGAACTTACACCTGTCTATTAGTATCTGCCAACTTTTGTAATGTGAAGGAAGTACATCAATGATATTCTTTCTTACTACTACAGAAATGAGATTTATTCATTTGTTTGTTTGTGTCGATTGGAGTAGGCAATGATATTGATAAGGCTGTGTTCTTAATAGTTAAAAGTGTTAAGTCTGACATGTATCCTGATGTTGTAGTGTGAAACTAGCAAGGCAAGGCAACAATAAGTTGCCTTGATCGGAGCTTGTAAAATATTGTCTTTGTGGTGTTATACTTCTTTTTGATCGCGGTGGCATGATTCTGTATTGCATTTGTAAAAAATTACAATAGCTAAGTTCACTAGCTCATTCAGTACAAACTGAATTTCCTTTTTAAAGTTGTTAGCCTCCATATTCTTTAATTTATTTTTTTATTAATGCATAGTAATGTTTAAGTTTATTCTTAGCCCCACAAAGGCCTAAAATTTTTGAACCCTCTCTTGGTTCTAGTGGGGGCTTGGTTGTTCTCAAAGACTTGGACCTTGCATGGACTTCTTCTGATGTTATAAGCTGTAGCTAAGAAGGAGGTTGAAGTTTGTGTTTAGCAAAACATACCAGCCAGAGTATATTAATTCCAGCGAAAAGTTTACAGATTTAGAACATTGTAGACACTAAATTAAAAATATAATGAACAAAAAATGATGAAAAAAAGGGGGAGAGAGGTACGACTGGCAAGGTGCGGACGCACCCTGCCAGGCACCTCTCTCACCTGCCAAACGCGAAAAATTCGCGTCTGGCAAGGTAGTGGAACTTGCCCCTGGGTGCCTAGGGACAAGGCAATGGGGCGTGCCCCCTCCAGAACTCGAGAATCGAGTATAAAGGAGAGGGGGCACTGTAGCATTTCGGGAGGGAGGAGGAACCTGCAACAAAAAATTTCCAGCAGTCACACCCAGAAAAATTCCACAATGAGCACTGAAAAATCAATCAAAAAAGGGAGAGAAATAGGAATGGATGATGGAGGGTGGGGGTTTTGATTTTGGAGGAGAAGATCCAGATTTTTTAGGAGAAAAATAGAGAAGGGCGGAGCCGCGATCTGCCGGCGCAAGAGGAAGGAGAGCTGGGCAGAAAAATAGAGAATGAGGGAGAGGCGTTCTGCTGCCGGCGCAAGAGGATGGAGAGCTGGGCAGAAAAATAGAGAAGGAGGGAGAGGTGTTCTGCTGCCGGCGCAAGAGGAAGGAGAGCTGGGCAGAGGAATAGAGAAGGAGGGAGAGGCGGAGCAGCGATCTGCCGGTGCAAGAGGAAGGAGAGCAGTGCGAGGCGGAGCTGCAATGCCGACTGACGGAAAGGAAGAAAGCCAGATTTGGGTATTTGACGAAAAGAAAGAAAACTAAGTAAAAAAAAGAGAGAGCTTGTCTCCTCAAGGCCGAACGACGCCGTTTGGTGTCCCATGGAAGGTTGTGCAAAGCTGAACAGTGTGTCTAGCAACAGCCGTGGTCAGCTTAGTTGTGTTGAGGCTCATTCGACTTAATCAGGTAAGGAAAATTTAATTTCATTGCATAATGGATTTGTGATTATTTAATTGTTTGGGTATCATGGTTTGATTCGTTTAAGTTCAACTCGCGGCATTTAATCTAAGCTTCATAACTTGATGCTAAAAGGTTGATTCGGAAATATTTTTTTTACAAAGTCCTAAAAAAGAAATTTTCTAGAGAATGTCTTTAAGATTAAGATTAAATTACTTTATCACAATGCTCTAAAAATTTTAGATATGATGTGCGAGTTTAAAGAGATAATCTAGTTAGAGGATTATAAATATGTATGAATAAGAATATAAATAGAGGCATGAGAAATATTTATGTACGCTAAAATATATACATATACATACGTATATATATATATACATAAATATTGTAGTGAATAAAAATAATATTATATCAAGTATGAAAATAATTATAATAGGGTAGGTAAGAGAACCTACCTTAGAGAATTAACTCCCAAGAAAAATATCATGACATTAAGGACAAGCAAACAATGCCGATAATGGGATAATCGATCGGGATGCTAGAAGTCGCGATCCCGAGCTTATGTTCCCTAGGCTCAGAATCCAAATCAAGACTCCACCAGTACGATAGGAGGGCATCGATTTCAAGATCCCAAAATTTTAATAAATAAAGAATTCAACTATACAAAAATTATTATTGATGAAATTACNACTTAGTCACTGAAAATTAATAGATTTAGTTTAGTAAATATAGGAAAAGTAAACATTTAATGTTAGGAATTAATTTATTTAGATTAATAATATATGCATATAAGAGGATTGTATATTTTGATTTAGAATATTGTTTAGAAAAAATATAGGTATGGGAAAGGATGAAATGTGGAACATCTTTATGAGATACATAGTTATGTAAATTTATGTAGAGACAATAGGAATGAAAATAAATTAGGAAGAATTAGAATTAAAATGTAATAAAATAAAAATATGAAAATATCAATTGGGTGAAAAGACATGTCCCATATATAAAATGGAGATGGGTATAAATGGAGATAGAATGAAAATAGGATAAGATAAAGAATTATTAATAAAATAATTGTTTAATTTAATACCGATGATGGGATGATCGTTCGGGACTCGAAAAGTCGTAATCCCGGGTTAATTTTTCTTAGATTTGGAATCCAAATTAAGGCTCCACCAGTACGATGGGAGAGCCTCGATTTTAAGATCTCGAAACTTTTATAAATAAAACTTAACTACACAAAAATCATTTTAAAAAATAATAATAAAAATAATAAAAACAAGAACAATAATTCAAATATATAGTAAATAATTAATTTGTGAAAATGCAATATCCATGACATTAAATAAATAGACAAATAATTAAAAACTATTAATAAGGAAAATCCAAAACAATAAATAATTTAAAAATTAATCGTTAAATATCTGATGGTATAAACTATAGATTAATAAAATGTTATGTAAAAGAAAAATAAAATTTTGTTCACTAAAATAACATGGAATTATAAACAATTTATCTAATTAGAAAAGAAAAATATAAAAAATTAGAATAAAAAATGTAAAATATGAAAAAATAATAATAAGAAATGAAATAGAAAACATGATAATAAAAAATATAATAAAATAAAAATAATAATTAAATAATAATAAATAAAAAAATAGATAATTGTATTAGTATAGCATATATATATGTTGCATATCATTGCATATAAATATTTTTTTTTTGAGTTTAAACCCCGATGATGGGATCTCCCGAGGATCTTGCGAAGGCGAGTATTTCTCGAAAAGTTTCCTAGGTCAAAAGGTGTCTCCGGGTTCCACCAGTATGATGGGAGGGCTCGAAAAACATCTTTAATAAAAGGCTTTCGCTCGAATTAGGTTCATTATTCATAAAAATATTATTTTAAAAGAAAACATATGATGACCCCGATGACGGGATTTATTCGTTGAATTTGCGAATGCGAGTTTCTCGGATAATTCCCTAGGTGAAAGAACACCCCGGATCCCACAGGTATGATGGGCGGATTCGAGAGAACGTCCTCGATAAAATGTTATTCGTCCGGCATTTTTATCTCACGTCATGCATTTCATCTCGCCACTCATTTGCGTTCCATTTTAGGTTAAATAATAAAAAAAATAATTAAGGAAATCTAGTGAAATTAAAAAATTAAAGCCAATATGATGATCTAAAAATGGTACCGTTCATAGAACGGGCGTCCCAGGGGTGCTAATCCTTCCCCGGGCGTAACCGTACCCCCGAACCTAGATCCAGAAAATTGTAGACCGGTTTAAGGTTTTTTTCGGTGGGCTTAAAATTAATTTAAGTTCTCATCGATTAGAATCGAGTCAATAGGTGGCCAATCACACCTATTAAAAAAAAAGATTGGTGGCGACTCCTAATTTTAGTTTAATTTTTTAGTGAGTTTTCACAGTTCATCGTATAGCGGTCGGGTTCCCGGACCCGCACGTTACGACAAACATCAAACAACATAAGTAGCAGCTATGAGACTAATAATCTGGGTCGTGAGTTCAACTTAACGATACTCCAACTGAAAGGGGAAGATCTATGACCGATAATTGTCACTAATATAATGGAACTTTGCAGGTTATAGATGCAGCAAATGAGGTGGTTAGCGGTCACCAGATTTTGTTATTTAAATGCACATGCACCGGGTGCCACATGGACAGGCAAAGAGCCATAAATTTGCCAACGTCAACATGGTTTTGCTATCAACAACCACATAGCTAGCCGACTGTCACTCTTCTTACCTTCGGGTCCTTCCAGCAGCTCCGCCCTTTCCTCCTTTCCTTATTGGCTGTGTATTGAACCAACACTGTCACTTTTCACTTATTGGCATATAATTTCCTTTAATCATTCAAAGTTTTTTCATGTATATATACATGGAGAGATTTATCGTATACCTCTTAGAATATCAAAAGCTTTTTCATCCAACTTTTCTTTTTTATCCTTGTCACACTTAAATTTTCTAATGTGAATCATCTCAAATTGCATCTAAGCTTTGCTTATTTCTTTGGTTTATTTTTAAGCTTGGCTTAACCATTCCTGATGGAGAATAAGAGCGGAGACCCGCAGATGGCTTTGAATTCTGCAGCATGAGCAGCAGAGATTTGGAAATGAAATTGAAGGCTAAATTTGGATCACAGTTTCAGCACTTAAGGCGTCCACAATCAATACTAACCTTCATAGGCTCCAGCCTCTACAATTCAAAACAAATTACAAATAACACTTTGAATTGGTTTGACTGGTGTTTTTATTATTTGATTTTTACTCTAAAGAATTTCGATTTCTTTTATGTAAAATAAAGCTTTAGTTGACAAGTGCTTCGTGGTCCTCTCATTAAAGAACAAACCAACAACCATTCATATAAGAACACATTCAAGGACACGTTGATCTGTTTCTGCATTGCGAAATGCTTTAAATGCCGTCGTATCATATAGATTTTGTTTATGCAGTAGAGGCTAGCCTTGGCTTTACGGGCATTTACTCAGTCAACAAACAGTAGGAGACATATGCAAGCTTCAAAGTATCTGCCAACTTGTAAGAAATATTTAGGAAGTGTCCAAAATGATTAATTGTCTGCTGGAATTTTGAGGTACACCACAGCGGCCACAGGCCCCACGGAAGACAATCATTAAGCAACATAAGTTATAGTTTTGAAGTAAAACAGGTCCCTCCCGGGATTTTGAATTGTTATCTAACAGTTTAACAGAAGCCTAACATGCCTAATCCAGGGTATTTTATTATAACAGTTGTAATATTCTCAAGCTACCAGTTTTTTCCTTCTCTCTATCTCTCACAGTATGCACACCTATTCTCTTTGTGAGTAGCTCTGACATTTCTCAATGGCTGTTGCTTTGAACTCCAGGGCACCTAATTTATGCATTCTCGTGCAATTCAGGAGACAGAGAAAGTTGAGGCTAGCTCCTTCATTTTAGAATAGTCCTAAAACAACTTTAATTTAATAATAACAATAATAAAACAACTTTAATTTAATAATATTATAAAAGATGCATTCGATAATGACCTCTTTCAATAACATTAAAACTTTGTCGAACTATTAATATAACAATAAAGTCAAATAATGAAAAAGAATTTATTATTGATGAATGATTCATCCATTAATAAATGAAACATAAGCTTAAAGTCGTTTTTCTTTATCTCCTTTCATATTTTCTGGTTGCATCATAATCGATGTTCTTATTGTGCAAACCATTATGAACAACATTCATCACAACTGAACGATTTTTGTTATGAGGGTGCTTGACAAGATAAGCCAACAAAAGAGACCAATCCAATTCCTCTACACACTGCAAAAAGTAAATAATATTCAAAAAATATTTATTGAGTATGAAATGAAACGTAATGGACTTACCACTTCATGGTAGCTATTGAGGTGCACAGTTTGCATAAACTTGCATACATACATGGCACAATCATAGCTGCAAAAATTATAAAATTTGATGATCAAATTAAGATATATGTTTCAATAAATTACTTTTATAATTTAATAAAATCAAATATTTTATTATGCATTTACCTGTTTGACTGTCGTGGAACATCATTAGAGACAATAATTTCCCAACAAGTTACTTTACTGGCAAATAAAGTTCCTTCAAAAAGCTTTTCAAAATATGCGACCTACGTAAATTTTAAATATATGTACATGAAAAAATCATACAATTTATGTAATTTAATCATGTAAATTAAGACATTGTGTTGAATTGATTGTTTACCACTTTTTTTATCGCATTCAATCTTCTAGTTTCACCTCTGGATAATGGTAAGGAGTCAAACACTTTAATAACCTTCTCTTTTAAGTTTAATACACATAAATACCAATGCATATTACTATCATTCATCGGCACAAAGATCTAAAAAATACACGATATAAAATTCAAAGTAATTAAAAAGCAATTATGTGAATTAAAATTATTTTTAATTAAAACTATTTTTATTAGCCAGCATACTGAAATCTAAGTGCAATATTATAAAAACCTGTATTGGACCAGGCCACTACAAAACATAAAAATAAATGTTGAACAAATTTATATTACCATTTCACAATTTTGTATGGAACTCCTGTATGGCTGGAGACCTTGTTGGTTTAAATCCTTAAAGTCAGTTGCTGGATTGCGTAGGATATAATCCTATTGCAATACAAAAACCATCATACATATTGCTAGTATACATAATTCATTAAATTACGTAATCAAAATAATTAAAAAATTATAATATATTTGATAAAAATATTAATGAAATTGATATCTTACCCAAAAAAACATGGCATACACCATATTGTCCAAGGGTTTGATTCTTCCTTGGCGTTTAGCATGTACGCATAACCCACCATATTAATTACCTTCAACAATTTTTTTGGGTCAAACATTGAGAAAAAACTGCAACATACCCATATATATATATATATAATTAAACCATAACAAACAATTCAACTTACTATATCATCAAGCCACTTCCTTGGTTCCAATGTCATCATCTCACTCCTAATTGCATATGTATCAATGAAATCAACAATTTTCTCCTCACTACGTTAAGAAATAATTAATCAACAGTTTTTATTAAAAAAAACAAAATATGCAAAAACTATTAAAACTACCTGTTTGAATGTTTATTCCACACATAGTTGCATATATCGTTTAAATCATCGGGTAGTTTATAAGGTGATGAAACACTTGGACTCCGTGGACAAACTTTTATAATAATATAAATTTCATTACAGCATTAGTATAAAAAAAATTCAACAAAATAGAAAAAATGTTATTATTTCAATACCTTTGACCTAGACTTCTTAATTGCATTTTTATACACTTTCTGCTTAACATTATGGATTTGATATGACAAATGTTCGTTATTCACCAATGTAGGAGCAAAGGATGCCGCATCTAGTAGATACTCTTTATCACCTTCACTGGACCGAATTAAAACTATTTCAACGTTCTCTAAGGCCTATGACAATTATTAGCACAGTGTAGTGAATTTTGAATAAGCTATTTAAAAACAAATATTCTTTACAAAACACTTTGTTAGCAAACAATTCATGCATATCATTCAACCAAAATACATAATTAGTAATCTATATTCATACCTTTATATTTTCCTTTCTAGCTATGTATCTCTTTACTTTGTCTTTCATAGGAGCTGTTAGAGATGACATATTTTCCTTCAAAGTAGGGCATGGAGATGAAAAACATTTATCATTACTATTGATGGATGATGCAAAGTCAATTCCTTTGGGAACTCTTTAGGTGATTCATTGGGAAAATCCTGGATAGTATTATAGTTTCCCAAGTTATCACAAGATAAAACAATATTAGACCCTATTTCATTAGTTGTTGGTGCATTGGATTGACTATAATTTGAACCATTTTCCTTACATAAAAGATTCTTCTCTTGCATGTTCATCTCTCGTAGGATTACCACCATGTGATGTAGTGCAAATAATTTTGGGCACACAAAACTCTTTAAATCGAATAGCTTCAATATCAACCTTTATTGTCGCTATATCATTTTTTAAGTTAACGAAAACCTCATACTCCCGTTGCTACTCTTTTTCTTTCAGCTTTTGATTATTTTTTTCATACTCCAATAATTCCTTCAACTTTTTCATTTCACACTTCAAACTCTCATACTCTTGTTGCTTCTCTTTTTTTTTCAACTGTTGATTATTTTTTTCATACTCCAATAATTCCTTCAACTTTTCAATTTCACACTCCAAACTCTCATACTCTTGTTACTTCTCTTTTTCTTTCAGTTGTTGATTGTTTTTATCATACTCCAACAATCCTTTCAACTTTTCAATTTCATACTTTAAACTCTTAATTTCACTCTTTAATTCCTCTTTGTTATCAACACATTTACATATATCCTACAAAAATGAAATATAAAATTTTAACTATAGTAAATGACAATTATAACAATGCAAATTAAAGTTATAAATACATACTTTGATTTGAGAGAATAAATGAGAATCAAATGATAACTTTCCCTCTGACTTCATGTCCATAGTTGGTGTGATGATATATGCCTACAAATTCAACCAATATATATATTTCTCAATATGAGAGAATATTTAAACCAAATTATATTAACTTTTATTGTAAAAAAAGATTAATCACATCACCTGAACATTTTTTGGATTTTTAAAATCTTTGATACGAGTCAACCATCCATCAACTTTTTCTTGGTTCCATACAGCGATCCGAGGTAAAAAATGTTGACCATATTTATTGTCAAATGGTGCACCAGATATATGATCCAAAAAAACTATCTGTAAAAATATCATAGAAGGAAAAAAATACAATATCCAATATAAATTTTTCACAAAAAATACAATATCATAACACGATGGAAAAAAAAAATTTATTTTAGCACCTAACCTGAAGAATCAAAACACATCCACTCAACCATGTTGTTTTTCCATCCTTCTTCTTCATCCTATTGCGAAAATTTGATATTCCCGATAACAGCATTTCACACACATGCTTCGATAAGTTCATAGTTGTATTACAACCTATATTATGTAGGCAAGATATGTATTTTTTTTCTGTATAGGTAGATGCTGATGGGCAAAGCAAACAACCTATTGCATACAAAAAAAATTTACCTTTGAACTCATCCGAATCTTTATGTAACATTGGCAATTCCTTTTCTAAATCACTAAATTTTAAGAATCCATTATTAATAAATTTAAATTGATTGCATAAACTTATAATTGTACGATCATCTTCCGCAAAAGTAATAGGGGTCCCCTCAGCTGACAAATCAATAATAATTGACACTGTCTCAGATGCCAATGGAATCTCATAATCATATAATTTCAAACACCTCTTGTTTAAGTCAACCATTTCAATCAACCACAAACAAAGATCCCTATTTAGTTTATATTCTTGTAGATGAATCAAGCCTCCAAGTCCAATAGCACGAATTGAATCATTATATTTAGAACCAATAGTTTGTAATAACTTGTAGAACCGAAAAGGACTACAACGTGTATCCCAACAATTGTACATTACATTAAAAATTATAATATAATAGTATTTGTAAAACCCAACCCATAAATACATGTCATGACATACATGCACTGAGTAGTATGTTATTATGCTAGGAAAAGCACTTAAGAATAGACGAAACTCGGTATTATACCTAATGGTACACTTGAGTTGATTTAACCTCGAACTAGTTCCAATAGGAATTGTAGGAATGAAATTTAAGATTTTATAGTCCAGGAATGACTTAAAATGATTGTTCGGAGTTCGAAATTTCATTTGGGGTAAAATTGAAAACTTTGATGTTCAGGGGTAAAACTGTCATTTTGCCACCTAAGATAATAATTTGATCATTGAGTGAAATTTTTTATCAAGATTAACTATTTGGAGTATAATTTAATGATAGGAAGTGAAAAATTTTAATTCCGACAATTTTCGGAACATAAGGGCAAAATGGTAATTTTATCGTTTGAGGGTAAAAACCGTAATTTTCACCACCCAAAACTTGTCAAAATCATAGGATTTATTTATTTTTGGTATGAATAACTATGGTATTTTAAGTGGTGAAAAATTGAAGTTTAAAAGATGAAATTTTAAAAACGAGCCAACGGGAAAGTGACACATGGTATTTTTTTAATGATTTAATATTATTTTAATGAAAAGTCAGTCCATTTAAACCTCATATTAAGTGATGGCCGGCCATAAAGAAAGAACAAGAGAGAAAACAGAGAGAAAAGGAAGAAAAGAGAAAAACAAAGGAAAACTAGAAAATTCAAAAGGAAAATCGAGTTTTTCGTCCGTTTACGCGTCTAACGATAAGATTTTTCGATTTTAGCTTGATTTCTACCTTTCCTATGCCTTTATTTCCATCAAGCATACTTGAGGAGAGAGATCAAAAAGTGAAACCAAGGGCTGGCCAAAATTCTAGGGGAGAGATTTTGGAATTTTTAGGTTTTGATTTTTAGTTAAATTAGTAGTTTTAGTTACTTAAATGTGTACAGAAATTAAATTGGGCAAGAAAGCATGAAATTTTCACAATACCCACCCTTGGCTGAATATGCATTGATGTACAATGATGATGAACTGATTTTTATTCTAAGAGAAATGAAGAGAAAATGATGAAAAATGGTTAAATGTGATAGAAAAACAAAGTGGAAAATTAACCTAGTTAATGTCCCATTTTTGGCCGAATTTTTCAAGGAGGAAAGTGAACTGATTTTGGTGATTTT
This sequence comes from Theobroma cacao, assembly GCF_000208745.1. NCBI lineage: Eukaryota > Viridiplantae > Streptophyta > Magnoliopsida > Malvales > Malvaceae > Theobroma > Theobroma cacao. The sequence continues at coordinate 4,131,408 of NC_030853.1, forward strand.
AGAGGGTTATTGGCTGATATTTAATGGTTAGAAATGTTGGAGAGAAAATGGGACAATTTAGAGCTAAAATGGAGCGCGTTAGCAATTTATCGGGTAAAGTGCCAAAAATAGGTTAATACCGCGTTTAAGCCGTTTTAGGCTATTGCATTTCATACCATGCATTAGTATAGGATTTAAGTCAATTATATAGTGATTTAGCATCAATGTGGTGAATTGTGTAATTTTTGCAATGTGTCTAGGAGGAGAGCCTTCCGGTAAAGGCAAGGAAGTCGTACCCGACGAACAGTGATCGGGGCACCTAGAAAGCATTTAATTTGTACAAACGGTGAGTAAACCTATTATTATTGTAAATTATCTAGAGTTTATTTTTAAATGCCCTTTATGTATTTTATGAAATGAAAACGAGATTAAAACGGGATTTTTGATGTTTTAGGAATAAATGTGACAAATAAAAATATATTGTATTGATTATGAAATTGAGTAATTGGAGGCTGCAAATTGACTTGAAAAATATATATTTTCCTAGGAATGGCTTATGAGAAATGAGTATATGTGGCTATATTTTGTGAGTGCATTGGGAAATTTATGTAAGTTGTTTTTACTATGCAGGCTGGATAAATAAATAAAAGCCACGTTATACTGTCGAAATTTTATTAAAATTGGTGGGTTAGTCACTGCAGTGACGGGTTTCCGTGGACTGCCTATTAGAGGGGCACGGTAAACCCAGTTATATAGTTACTCCGGTTGTAGAGGCGAGGAGGGTAACTCCCGGGGTAGTATTAGAGCTCACTTCACGTCGAACCCCCACGTGAATGTGTAACTCGGCCAACGCCAAGGAACGGCTGGTTTTAAAAATAAAAATGTGTTTCACGTGTGAATATTTTAACACCCTTGGCGGACTCGGTTAGATGCCTCGGCCAAGGTATCCCCGAGGATTAGTTTTGGCTTGAGCCTTGTTTTAATAAAAGACATAAGCCTTAACAACTGTTTTGGTAAATTACAAATATTTTATGGTTTAAGAAATAAATTGAAAACATTATGAAATGGGTTGAAATTTGTTGTTTAAACTTGCCTCCATTTTACTCGCCTTTAGATATTTATGATAATGTCTGTTTACTCATTGGGATTGCAAAATCTCACCCAACTCCTTTCCACCCATTTCAGGTTCAGTATAGACTGTAGATAGCTGATCTCATCGAGGACTACCATTGGATCTGCATTTTCCAAACCGTAGGTTCACAGTCCTCTTTACTTTTGTTTATTCGGGGGCCCTCTTGTTATTGTAAATTAAATTAAATATTTTGGCTTACTGTATTTCAGTATGTATAAATTTATTTAGCTTTTACGCTATAAAAATTATTCACGGTATACTCTATAAATATTGTTTTATAAGAAAATAGAATATTCCCTTAATATTTCTTTTATTTTCTTATTATATTCAAATAACCGTAATTTTGTTTTAAATGAAGATTTTATACTTTTAAACTCATTTTGAATATGAATTATGTGTTTTGTACTTGTATTACGTTTTAGCCAGTTTCGAAATTTTTGAGAAAAAAATGACCAAATTACCCCTGTGTGGTGAAAATTTTAATTTGATTGTTTTTTATCTAAAATAGTGTACATTCTCTAAAAACTCGATATTTAACAATGATTGCTCACAGGAAAGGAAGAAAACTTATATGTAAGCCCTGTGGGGTTTCGGTTGGCATTCGGGATAATGAGTGTCAATCGGGACGTCAGGGCGATTGTCATGGGCCTGAGGGAGGTTCCGGGTCGTGACAGTATTAGTGTCATGAATAAATAAAATGTATTGTAGCATTCACCATTTACATTTTGACCAACATTATTAATTTTATAATTTTAAATCTTTAATAAAATTGATAAAAATTAAACAATCAAGTAAAAATGAATTCATTCAAAAAATTGAGAAGAAAACAATAACTTTGTTTAGACATACCTATAAATTAAATAAATTATTAAAAATATATATCACTTCAAATGTATTTTATTCTAATATTAAAATTCTAATAAAATAATCAACATGACACTTACCTTATTAACCTTTGCATTGAATTCTTTTTTTTCTTCCAAATATCGCAAACGGTCTACTATTGCTAAATTTTTAAAAACTAACTTCCTCTCATCAGGAAGAGATGCAAAAGTTTTTGCAATATCTCCCATAACCTATTAAAAGATAATTAAGATAAAAGAATTATTCACAATCATTCATTCAAATTTGAAATTATATTAAAATTATACATTTCAAAAGGGCATATTTATACACCTTATTTGTCAATTTCATCTTTTTATCCTTTTCGTTTTCACCACAAATGGATTCACTGTCAAGAAAAAAAATAATTATTATAAACTAAATTTAATCGTCAACATAAACATCAATATATAATAAATTTCACAATGTAATGAACAATAATACTTACAATTATGTCGAATAAAAAAAAGCAACATATGTACACACTTATTAGTAAAAAACAAAGGCATTCTTAGGTCGCTTTGGATGACAAGATTTGTTAATGACTTGGTCTTTGTTGCCATCTATGTTTTCATGGTTTTCACCTTTTTCCAAAACGAAATCCATGCAAAAAGTTTTTGTCATAGTCTCAACATCTCTCATTATTGTTGTCATATATTTTCTAACAACCGTATTTGTAAAACTGCATTACAAAGTAAATATAACCAGCCTTAAACAGGATTATGAATTGAATAATTGTTATGACAAACATCAATAACAAATACCAAAGCATAAATTAAAAAGTTATACAATAATGATATTCAAACACAACTAGATTTTTATTAACTTACAAATCATATTATTTTTAAAAAATTCTAATATAAACTATTAAAAAAATAGCTCAAATGCAAACTATTCCCATAAAATTTTAAATCAATTTCCATAAGCTAGTTATTGATATGAATAACATTCAGAGCAGTGAGTTCAAACATAGGAAAGTAACAATGATTTAGCTTTTCTTTTCTTTCAAAATATTCCTGGGCATGTTGAACTTGGGTATTTAAATGTTTATTGAACCAAATGCAGGCCATATATCATTCATTAAAGATGCAGCTGCCACTCGACCACCTGAGAATCTTCATCACCTGCTTAAAGTGCTTCAAACAATTTGTGTTAAATTATCATGCAGTAAAACAGGAAAAACCAAGGTAAATACTATTAATACCAGGCCTCCAGTTGTTCTTGGGATGACATAAATGGAAGCAATGTCTACATATGTCTGAGTAGTGACAAATACATCAACACAGACTTGTTACATGTTCCAATATAAAGAGCATGGTCAGAAAAATCAGTTATAGCCACAGATATATGTAACTAGCAAAAATTTCAGTAAGCATTCACTGGACAATTTTTTTTATCATATTACAATGATATCAAGGACAAAAGAAATCACTCAAAGTTTACCTGATACTCAGCAAACTCAATTGCCATTGTCTTGAGAATTTTGTCAGCAAGTTGCAGTAATTTATGCGCCTCCTAATCAAACAAAAAATTAAAGAATATTCTTGCCGTTTTGCAAGGTTTCGATGCTGATATCGGTTAGAGTGAAAGACCTTCTAGGAAGGTTGACATTGCAGGAGAAGGTTAGGCTGTTGGTAAACAATGCTGCACCAGTTCCACAGCTCGAGATCAAAGGGTACGAATGGTGGTGATATTGGTTAGAGTGAAAGACCTTCTAGGAAGGTTGACATTGCAGGAAAAGGTTAGGCTACTAGTAAACAATGCTGCACCATCCACGGCTCGAGATCAAAGGGTACAAATGGTGGTCCAAAGGTAGTGTTGCTTCAATACATAGCGCTGTAGCGCTGAATTCACAATAAAATAATTCAAAAAAAATTCCTCCGTTAAGAAAGAACACAGTCTGTTGGGGAGAGTCCTCATCTTCCCTGACTCCTCTATTAGAGAGAGTTCTTATTTATCTTGATTTTTTAATTTTATTTTTTTATTAACCGGTTGAACTGGTTTACATGTTTCTTTATCAGTTTTAAATCAATCGTCACAATTTAATCTCGTAAATTAAACGATATTTATTTATTAACCTTACAATAAGGTAAAAAATAATGACCTTATTGCAGAATTTGCCCTGTTTCAAAAAATATCATTTGCTGGACACATAAGTCTAGTCATTAGTCAATCGTTAATGTTTTCGTTAGTTTGATGAAGTGACAATATCGAAAAGATAATTTTACTTTTTATTAATTTTAAAAAATACCATTATATAAATCATTTTTTTTTCATTTTTAAAATTTTTATCTTTCTTTTGCCAAATAATTTTTCTCAAGCCAGGGAAGAGAAGCACCGATCTAGTGCTCTCAAGGAAGGAGAGCACCTGCTGTGGGGTGGTCAGCTAACAAATGGGAGCACCGCCAGCCGACCACATTGTTTGAGAGAGAAAAAAAATAAGAGAGAAAGAAAAAAGAGTATTTTAGTCCTTTCATATTTTTTGTTAATGGTGTTTTCACTTTTGGGTCTTATTGTCTATTTCGAAAATTACTGACTTGAGTGAAATTTGATTAAAATTTAAAAAGGTTTAATTATTTTACCCTTAAATCTAATATTTTGAAAAGTACAAGAATGAAATTCAAAATTGGACTTAATCTAACCATCAACACATTAAATCCAAAAAATATCAAATGATCTACAATACCCCATGTAACTCACTAGATAATTAGTATCACTAATCTATGGTGCACTCACAAAATACTATAGTGGCAAAATTGCTTTCCCCACTTTCCTTTTTCATTTGTCCTTTCGGGCCTCTTAGTTCTAAGCCCGATTTGCCCTTTAGATTTTTTTTTTTTTTTACATTTTAATTTGATTCCGGAGAGTCTCTCCAGTCTCCACAGTTTGTCCGCCATTTTCTCGGCTTAAAGCAAAGACCGAAATCTAAAGGTTGCACAAGATTTAGTTTTTGCAGTTTCTAACAGGGTTTACGCTTAGAACAGGGTTTGGAGTAATAACCTTTGGAAATTTGGTTTTAATTACTTATTATCCATAGATAGGTAGTAAACTATGGTTTGGGCTCTGCTTCCCGTCGATCCTTCCTCAGGTAAGTAAAGGTTACTCCTCCCATATTCCTCTCTTGTAACTAGTATTATAAAATTTTTAACACAACCCCACATTTCCCACTTCATTTTGCATTTACATACTCAGATTCTGACTAGTATGGGCAATGGTAGGTGAAGAAGACAAGTACTACATTTTTAGGAAGGGAACCTATAAAGTGGGTCGAAAAGGTGATTTTATAATTCTTATTATTGAAGGTTTTATTGACTTTCTGCTGGAAATTGATTGGGGTTTTTGTCTTTTCTGTTGTAGGCTGTGATATTATCGTTCACAAAGACAAGGGAGTCTCTCGAATTCATGCAGATATAATAGTTGATGATATGACAAAATCTTCTCAAGTTAGAATCAAAGATTTGTCAAAGTACGGAACACTAGTTAAAAAAAATCTCAGTTCAAAGAAAAAAGTACATGAGTTTCCAAATAAAGAAACATCTTTAGAAGATGGGAACCTGCTTTCATTTGGAGCTGGCAATGCCACTTACAGGTAGTTATTAATTTATTTTCTTCTGTCTTTACTTTTCTCACATTTTCTACAAGTTTCCAAAACACTTCTGAGTGATTTGCTTGTTTTAAATTCAGTGAATTAAGTATCAATCATCTACATCCTCTTGTGAGGTTTAGGAACTCTACCTCGGTGTAGAGGATGATAACTTTTAGAGATAAATATAATGTGAATGTAGTAATTTTTTTTTTCTGGAAGTCTTTTTCTAGAAAGCTCAATGCTTTCATCTAATAAACCTCTATTTTCTACCTCTTGAATCTGTGCAGGTTCTGTTATGTTCCGCTTGTATTCTATATCTGCTGTGCTGAGGTCTCCCAGGTGAATCATCATCTTCAAGACAAAGTTTCATCCATTGGTTAGTTAAAAAGTATCAGTTTAGCTTGAATCTTCGCAAAGGTTTCTCCCTATAATTTCACCTTAAAACTTGTGTTTTGTTTGTCCTTTTATCTATATGTGAAAATATGTTAATGTTGCCTCCAAAAATAAGATAAGGAAAAAGAAAGAAATTTTGTTGATTCGTCCTATTGTTACTTAATGTGACAGATTTGGGACCTGGAGTTCTTTTGTTCTATCTTCAAGTGGCATTAAAGGTTTACCTATTTGTTTGCCTTTGTTCGAGTTGTTTACCGGAGCAGTTTGCTTAGCATGCTTCCTAGATCTGGGCCTTGTGAAAGGTTGTCATTATTTGATTGTTTGGTGTTAGCAAGAAAGTGAACTATTCGAATGCTGCACATGTTCAACGATCCAGTGCTCTTAAAACTAGGTGACTTGAGGCTGAAAATCTTCAATTAAGGATTTTGAAACTCTGAAAGGGGAGTAAAAGGAACGCATAATACCCAAATAAGCCCTTGAACTTATTTATTAACGGCAATAGGCCTCCATCTTTTATTGCATGGAATTGAGGATGTAAACTCATAGTTTATTGGAATCAGGACTTAAATGTCACAGAATATTCTGCTTGTCTGGCTGTTTTAGTCAGTAGAAAATGCTGACTTGTTTTTCTGGATTAGGTGGATAACAAATATGCATTTTAGTATTTCTAGCGAAGGGAGATTAAAATAAAAAAAGAAAAAATGGTATAAAAAATGGAGCAAAAAAGAGGATCAAAATCAGAGGAAGAGAAAGAGAAAGGGTTTAGCTTTGACCAAGAAAAAGAAGAAAGGGGGTTAGGGTTTTTCATTTGAAGGAGATTAGAAATTAGATAGCATAAAGGATAGAAGAAAGAAAGCAATTTGTTGAGTTGTAAAATTATAGGAAATAGAAGAAAGAAAAAAGAGAATCAAACAGATTAATTGAGAAATTTGAGATTCACAGTTACCTTACACTCCACCCTCAGAAAGTCTCCAAAATACTCTCTTTCAAATCTGTCAAGTTGATCGGTCCAGATTGCATAGATTCTCTCTAGTTCCAAATGAATCTTAACATTGTAGTTTTTGGATGCCTTCAACTGTGGCAAATTCTTGAATGTACTATCTCTTTCAAATACTTTTCCTTCTCTTTTTTTCATTGCCTTTTGTTTTCTTTAGTCCAGATTCTTGCCTTCTTTTCTGTTTTCCTTTCATATACATGTTGTAAGTCATGTGTTGGACATAATACCCAAAATCATTTTGGGGCCAATCCTGCTTTTGCCAGCTAACATTTTCAGGTGGTATTTTATTTTCCATGTCAGCATTTTTCTTCAAATAAATGACTGCCATGTGGCTGCCAGCTATGCTAGATAACAAATGTTAGTGCCTCATTATCTCCATTGGACTCTATTTCACCAATTCTCATAGTTAATGGTTACAACTGTGATGAAATATGAGTTTATATCCATAATTCCATTTAATAAAAGATAGGGGCTTATTTCCACTTTTGGTTGAGTTTGGGGGCTTATTTGGGTATTATGCTGAAAAAAAAAAAAGAAGCAAAGAATAGCTAAGGAAGAATAGGATTATATTCATGTGATATTCACCCTACGGACCTCATCATTTGAGTCTTAGAGTTCAACTAAAGCTACTCAAAATCGTTACTACTTTAACATCTGTTTTAGTTGGGCTCAATCAAAGAAGTTGGGTACTGCTTGAGCAATCCAATGTCAATGTACTTGGAAGGCTGTTGGGTTGTTGGGATGCTGTTAAAAACAATATTTTATAGGGGAATATGGTAGAGTGGTGGAAATCTTATCATAACCTTCTATTCTTCACCTTTTGTATTTGGAAATTAAATAATGATTTTGCATTAGGCACTGCTTGCACTTCTGAGCATAGGACAGTTCTTTTTGTTATATATAACTCCAACTTTATTCTATATTTCTGGGTAACGATATGATTTCCTTCGATTGAAGGTGCTCGTCTTACTCATGCTTTCAGTCAAGAGTGTACGCATGTGCTCATTGATCAACAAATGCCTCTGAAAGGGGATCTTCTTGACGCAATCGTGGCTAAGAAACCTGTTTTACATAGTAGTTGGCTTGAGGTACAGATTGTGAAAGACCCTATGTTATCTTGTTTAATGTTAGTCATGATGTTAAATTGCAAAATCAAAATTAATATTTTTTGAATATGTAGGCAAATAATTTTATTTAAATATACCTATCTTGATGATTTGAATGCCCTTGTTTCATGAATCTCTTTGCTTCAAAACCTTCAAGAATTGTGTTTTTTGTGTGGTCTTGATTTGCTTGTTAGTCTGTCTTGTCTATTAAAAAGCTATTTGCTGACGACAAGATTTCCACACTCCAAAAGTTAGGGATCTTAGTCGCTACTGATATTTACCAAATTAATGATTGCAGGTTGGGATTTTTATAAGAATTCAACTTACAAAACCTAATTGGAGAGTTTAGTCTTTGTATAGTGCTAACACTCTCAAGAAAGTATAAAACATATGATGCTAGCTCCTAGTTTGTTATATCTCAGCCTAAGTGATAAATCATAAACTAGGAGTAAATATATCATAATCACACGAAGATGGGAAATATCTAATTAAATAGGGATGAACACATAACAACGCCCACTCCTTAGAACAACCTTGTCCTCAACATTGGAATAAGGGAGCCTTCTCTTGAAATCTTCCTTGGCATCTCAAACCCCATTCATACAATGTTGCTACCTGATGTTTGCCAAATTAATGATAGCAGTTTGGAATTTTTATAAGAATTCAACTTACAAAATCTAATTGGAGAGTTTAGTCTTTGAATTGTGCTAACACTCTCAAGAAAGTATGAAACATATGATGCTAGCTCCTAGTTCATTATATCTCATCCTATGTGATAAATCATAAACAAGGAGTAGATATATCATAATCACAGCAAGATAAGAAATATCTAATTAAATAGAGATGAACACGTAACATCACCCACTCCTTAGAACAACCTTGTCCTCAACATTGGTATGAGGGAGCCTTCTCTTGAAATCTTACTTGGCATTTCAAACCCCATTCCTACAATGTCGCCATGCATGTAAAAACTCTTCTTGAACCTTTAATATCCTTGAAGGTTGAATTTGAAAAAAATAGAGCCTAAGGATTTTTATTTTTATTTTTTCACATTGTATCTTTTGAAAGTACCTGTGTAAAAGGTTGGGCATAGGTAAGACCACTTCTTCCTATAGAGGAATTTTTAGTTCTGCAATGGACATGGTGACAAGCTATTCAACTCCTCAACCATTTGAATGGTTTTAATTGAGAATGGCCTTCTTGTGCTACTTGATCCAACAGAGAATATGTCGCCATTTTAGATTGATTGTTCTGATCAAACTTTTGAGAGACCAGTTGATTGAAGCAACATCATGGAAATGGGCAATCTGATATCTTTGGACAGTATTCTAGCTTGACAAGTCAATAACTTTCCATCTTGCCTTGCTTGTGGTACCAGTAGATACATACCAAATACAAGGAGAGTGGAAGTGAAAATAAAAGTTTTCAGGGGAAGCTCAACTTCTGGGATTATATTAGAATTCAAACCTACAAGACCGAATTCGAGAAGTTAGTATTTACATAGAGGTAATACTCTCAATAAACTATTAAAGTAATGATATTATCATTTAGTTGATAGCAACCATAATTGATAAATCATACACAAATAATACATAATTCCCTCCATTCCAAATTGAATGTCTAATTTTCAAATAGCACAAAGGTTTAGAAATCGGGTGTTTGTTCCTTCCTTTACAACTTTTACCCTCCAAGTGTCATAAAAAATTGAGCGGCGCACCCAAAGTTAGTATATCAATGAAGGAACATTGAAATGCTTTCCATTTGGAAAATTGAACATTATAATGAGGTTAGCTCAAAAAGGAAAAGTGAACATTCAATTTGAGATGTAGGGAGTAACTCATAAATCACACCAAGATGAAAGTATCTAATAAACAATTAGATATAAACACATAACACTACCCAAGGAAGATTAGGATAAAGAGAGAACTAGAGGTAAGAGTGCTTATCTTTGATTTTTCTAGAATAAAGATATCTTCACATAATCCTATTAGAAGATTGTATTTTTAACTCAATTCTAACTAGGAGTTACCTTATTAACTTGAATCGGATACCAATTAATTACAAATCTTATCAAGATGGTCATATGGCTGTTATAGAGTTTGGATTATAGTTACTTGGAACGTGGTATGTCCTAGGATGTGGTATGGATTTGGGGACAGGGTACACTGGTTAATTATTTTATGGTACGGTTTGTTTTTGGGCTCATTGTATGCTCTAAAATATTTTGGCTTCATATTTACTTTTAAAAGAATATAGGTGTTTTTTTTTTTTAATTACAAATGTGTATTCCAAGAATGAGCAGATAAGTTTATAGATATTTTTATAAGCAACAATTTTCATGATTGTAAGAAAACAACGATGAATATTACTCTAAAATTTGTTTTTTGCATAATTAAATTTCAGCTTTTAAAGCGAGAAAATAACAATAGTAAATCTTTATAGTAGTTTTAGTTGCCTTTTATTCTCCAAATAATGTGTCAGTCAGTTTACTTAATTTCTGGTAATTAAAGGAAATTTGAGGAATGAATACTGCATTTAAATGCACCAACAATAAGTAACAAGCCTAAAAAGAAATCCGCTCAGCAAAATATAGATTAAAATTCTGAATCATGCTATGCAGCCCTCTGCTTTTTATCTTTTTACCTGGAACCAACCTTTGAGTTTCAAGATTCTTCCTTTATTTTTCTATTTTAGAGTCAAGATTGAGTGCTGGGCACGGGTATGTTCAATTTCTTTTAATGTTTTTCTATATGTTTGGAGGTCAATTCCATACCCATGTCCATCAGATATGTGTCTGACACAGGTGCTTTAAGGGAACAAAGAGTTGGAGGAACATAACCTTTATACCCTTTCAACTCAGGCTGAATTGAATGAGCTTAATAAACTATGGTTTTTGTTGCTTAAAATTTGCTGTACTGGCTTTTAAGTCTCAAGTCACCACTTTAAATTCCTTCAACAAGTCAACCAGTAAGGACAAATAGTTTGAAAAGGTGCTTATATCCTGTATTTGCCTAATACTTCTTAGCTTATATGATTTATTTGAGAACTTAAATAATTGGAACATTTAGTGAAAGCTTCTTCCCTTCTTCCAGATACTTTGCTTATGTTTGGCGGGCATTTTAAGCCTTGAAATAGAGTGGTTTTATATTTGGATTACTAATAAATATAAAAAGTTGTGTACTGAAGCAGCAAGAGGGATAGACAAGCTTAACTTATTTAAGTAATGCTTGTAAAAAATTGTTCTATATTTTTTAACTTAAGTATGCTTGTAAAATTGTTCTATATTTTTTCATGAAAAAGAAGTCAAGTAATCTACATTAAGCTCAATTATACAAATAGTTAATTTAATAGAAAACTGTTCATTATTAAACATTTGATTATTAGCATTTTGTATTTGTAGTCAATCCTGATTTTTGTTGAGTGGCGCTGAGATTCATTATCCATATTTGTCCTCCGAAAGTAGTCACTTTGCAAAGACATACATGTAGGAGTAAAATACTGAAACAGAATATAGTAAAAATCCTCTCAATTCAAATGGCCTAATTTTTTCCTTTCATAAATCTTTTGAAATTGATGGTACGTGAAGAGGTAAATTTTCAGTCTCTTGAATAACTGAAATATACTATAAAATGCAAAAAAGTGAAAGAAATTAGCAAGATGTATGCTTCTGTTAGCTAGAAACTTAGTAAAAGGGAGTGTTTAACCTGCGAAGATGATACTAAATTAAGATTATAATTTTCCCTATCACTTACTGTTAAACAATGTGGTATCTAATATATGCTACCATACCTAATGCAAGTAGATTGATTGTGGAATAAATTTTCTACTTTTAAACAATTCAAGAATATTATTTGGAGGTCAAACTACTACAACTTTGTTTTATTTTTGGATCAAATTCAAAACTGTTGCTTGTCTACTTTAGTTATACTTCTTCCCTAGAATTGCACTTATTGCTGTGCTTTATTTAGTTTGTTGCAGAGAAAAGCATCCGCACTGAGCTTCCTGGCTACAGTTCGTAAGTAGTATTTCTAGTGTTATATGTAGTGGTTTAGTTTTACATTTCATGAAGTTTTTCCATAGTAAAAGTGTTTGTATTTTCTCCCTTAGCCATGTTCCAACAATTATCGTAGATGGAGTCTCTGTTGAAGTTTCAGATGCTAACACTCGTGAAAACTGTTTGGAAGGATATGCCTTTCTGTTGGAATCAACATACATGGTGAAATTTTCTTACTTTTAATTGCTCTGAAGATTTTAATATTTATTTTTATTTATTTTTTGTCCAGAATCCACAGTAAATGGGTGGGGAAAGAAGAAAGTTGATGCCATTTATATATGCATCTTTTGCTGTGGAGATTTTACTTTATGTTCACACATTCTCATGTGCATATGTCGATGTTGGTGTGCTTGCTTGTGGGAAAGCATTTAATCTTTTCAATTTCTGTTTTATGTTATGGTTTTCTGGACAGTTTGCTGCTACATTGGCATGTTGGAAACTCAAGGACATGAAATAGACGGACTCTTGTATAAGCAACTATAAGAGAATTTCACCAAATTGACCTAAAGAGCATGTTAAACTAAGAGGGCACCTGTATTTTATTTTTGCTACTTTTAAGTGGTATGCTTGCACGTATATTTTGATAATACAAAATTTTTTGAATTCCTTGTTAGCTCCTGAAGATTTAGTTAAAGCATAATCTTTTTGTTATAAAAACTCAAGTATTTAGTCATATCCTTCAGTTCTAGAGTTTTATGGAGTTATCATGTGGTGCACTTAATCTTTATTTCAAAGTTTAAATTTTGAAACTTCTGTTCTTACCTAGATATCCTTTGTATTATATCCCAGCTTTTTTTGTTAATCCCTTTGGAGTAATATAATTAGTAAAAGAAAATTTTCTACACCATAATGTGCGGTCGCTAAGCTTAATTTGTATCTGGGAACATTGAAATGAGTACTGCAGATGTTTATTTTTCCTTGTCTGATGCAGTACAATTTTGGGGATAGATTGCAATCGCTACTGGAAGTGAGTGGTTCAAGGAGTTTCTGTGTTGAAGATACTTGTTCAAGTAGCCAGGTATTTGATGCTTAATGGTTTATTCCTCTTTGTCTTCTTTTTCTTTTCCCAAAAAATATCAACTGTCTTGGCATTATGGTATGCCCAAAATGGTTAACAGAATATCATTGCAATTACATACATATTCTTTCTGGTTTGTTTGATTGTACTTGATATTTTTGATATGTTGTACATGTTCTTACAGAACATTATTGATGTGCTTGATCATGCATTTATGATGTATTGTAACACAATGTCATTACTGTGATGAAAATACCGAGAATTGCTCCTTTGACAAAAGTTTTACCCTAGAATATTATCCTAAAAGTTCATACACCCATCCCACCCACGAACCCCTCAGGACCCCCGGCATAGGTTTGGGAGGTAAACTTAGATTTGATCATCTGAACCAGATCTCTTGGTTGAAATTAAACAAGATGCTTAGCATATGCTATGCTACTTTATTGCTGGGATTGGTAATGTTTCAAGAATGGTCTTGGTGTCTTACCTCAAATTACCGACGGTCTTCTTTTACACAAGATGTGTACCAAAAACAAGATGCTTAGCAGTATGCAATGTTTCCATATTGATGGGATTAAGAATGTTGCAAGAATGGTCTTGGTATTTTACCTCAGATTACCAAAGGTCTTCCTTTTATGGTCTCAAACCATTTTCAGTGCATAAAGAACGAATGATGGCAAGCCTTGTGAACGTGAAGAAAAGAGTTGTTCCTGCTAAATTTTGTCCAGTATGCTCCTTAAACTACTGTCTATTTTTCAATGTCCTAAAAGGAAGGGTACAAGTTGGATTGCTTAGGCAATAAGTGGGATGTTTTCTTTGGTGAGATAGTGCTTTAAAGTTTAAACCATCAAACCTCTCTAGCTGAGTTGTTAGATATAGTTGATTCTTTTTTCTATAAGCAGTAATGTGTCATACACAAAAGCAATAAAATGATTAGGGAGAAAATTTGGGAACAGGACCAAGTATTCCTTGTGGCCTTCAAGTGGTGTTGCAAGAATGTTGGTTTACAGGTATGATGGAATGCCAGTATGTGTAGCAAGTGCTTGAGTTTATTTGATGGATGCCAATCTAATTCTGCCAATGGAAATATGTTTAAAACATCCCAATAATTAAAATTCTGCATTTTACTATTTATTTATTAGTTGTGCTTAGAGTGATAAGCTTGCAAATCTGTTATCTACATGTAGGCCTTCTAATGAACATTTTCCTTGTAGGCCTCTAAGTGTGGAGAAAATATTCATCTTGCATATGTCATCCCTGCAAGATCAGCAGACAAGTTTGATCACTTAGATAAACTAGGTTTGTCATGTACAGTGAACGAGATGGCGTTAATCCGTGCTGTTTTATCTGGAAATTTGGATCAATCTATATTGATTTCATCCTCAGGTAAGTATTCGTATTATATTCTGGACAAGTGCACATTGTCACAGCTTGATATCTCGTGTGATTTTTTTTATTTTTGTTCATCAACATGATTTTTAACTTTTAGTGTAAGCAGCATTGGGACTTGCTGTTTTACTAGTATCATTCCCATCATATCTAGTGATCCTTTTTTTTTTTTTGGTTAAAACTAGTAATCCTAGTTTGACTTAATGTCTATGAAGATACTTGCTTGGGTTTGAATTTGTTAGATATTGTTTATCATCAGGTTTGATAGTTGTTATGTCTCCTCAGAGAGGGAAATAGAATTCCTTGAGCACACTCAACCTCTAAGTTTCTCTATTAAGAATTCTCCACAGGTGCAAACTTACAGTGACATTAATTTACAGAATTGCTCCACCTGGTTTCATACTTCAAATGAATGTATCATTCCTAGATAAAAAATTTTAAAATATTAAAACTATCATCTATCTGGATAGGAACAATTTCAAATCAATAATAAAGATAAATATTAACTGGAGTAAATACGTTTAAAATCCACAATAGTATTCTTTTGAGGATGGAAGAGAGAGTTTAGCTATGGGTTTGGATTAACATACATAAGATTTTGGGTTATTTTAATATTCTATTCACCAAACATTTCGAAGTTTGCTTTAGAATAAACTTTATAATTGTTTTTTCTGCTTAAATAAAAGTACTTTATCTATAAAAATTTGTAAAGGACGCATACCTTTACAAATATTCTATGCCACTGTATCCTCTGTAATATTTCTAGATCAGCTTTGCAGTTTCAATATTGACAATTTGTAATGCATGGAGATAGTTTCATTCGAATATTTTGAGCTATACACACTGGAATATGACTTTTTGTCTTCTTTTTGAACTCATTCCTCTACTGTTTTCTGTTTCTCTGTTTCTTGGAGATAGCATCTACTTATAATTTATGAATATATTTGTAAGATTAAAGTTAATGAGTTATATCTCTTTGCAGTACTTGTTTCTTCTTCTTGCTCCACAGACGAAACAGTGGTAGCAGATTCTGATGAGGAACATGAAGCCGCTACATCAGTTAATGCAAATGCTTCTACCGGTAAGGTTGGAGCCCGGAGTTGTGTAAACAGAGAAGAAATTTCCATGGAAGCCCCTAACTATGTGAGCAAAGCAGAAGTATCCACATATCATGATGCTACTAGATTAGAGGATGGCCAGGTGATCTTTAGAGATGATAATGGTTGTTTGACAGCAAGAAGAGATAAGGCTGAGGAGTCTGAATATGGAAATTCTGATATTGTTTGTAGCCAAGTTTTAATTGTTAGAGATGTAAATTTACCTTCCACCACTAACTTTATAACAGACGAAAGACTTATAAACTACAAGCGCTTTCGCAAGGTAATGACCTTTATATTCATGCAACCTTAGGTTTCATTTTCCTATTATGTCATTATTTTATGTTGGCTAATTCTTCTGGCCTTTGTGTGAATAAAAATGTTGAGACATAGACACTCTGCCCTTTTCCTTCTATTTTTCTTTTGGATCTGACCATGGAAATGAGGTTTTTTATTTTGTCACTGATTTCTCATGTCAACACATGTAGTTTGTCTACTAGGAATTCCTTGCCAAGTACATATAACTTGGAAAATCAGGGTTCATTTTGGCTGCTAATTCCCCTCATGCTATGTGTGGTTGGAATATTAAATGCCCCAAGTCTTTTTGTTTCTTTGTTTATTTTTAACTTATATTTGATGATCTATACATATAGGCAAGCATTCAGTCAGGAAATAGCTTCGACAATCTTGTTCCATTTTCGAAGTATCCTTACAAGTGAGATCCAGATTTCAGAGCTCTATTTGAATTTCATAATATGTTTACTTGTTTGGATATTCTTGTAAAGTATTTGTTTTGTGTGGGTGTGTGTGTGTCTCTGCATGTGCATGGTTGATGTGTTTCCTTTTCTGGATCCTAGAAATAACGAATTTGGGAGTGAGGAATTGGCTGAGTCTGTTAAGGAGGAGAAAAAGAGAAAGAAAATGGAAGCTATTGCAGAGGACCTGTTTAACAATGAAAAGGTCAGGATTGTGACTACTTTTTTTCTCTCCTGGATTTGATTTGATGATATATCCCTAGTAACCTAGTCTCCCATTTAATAATGTAGGGAAGACAGCGTGGTTCTGGTTCTCTTCGTGGACGTCATGCTCGGGGTTGACAAAGGTGAAGCATTAGTTGATTCCTTTTTCTATCATTAGTATGCTCCTCTGTGTACATAGAGACACATAAGTAAGAAGAGTTGCATCATTGCACTAAGGCTTTATAGTAGTTGGGACATTTCACTTATCCGGGATATTAGCGTTACAAAACTGAAAGCAGCATCCATGGAGAGCTAGTGAAAACATCATTTTGTTGAGATAACTGAAGTGTGAAATGTAAAAGCTTTATGCAACACGTCAAGTTCTTCAACAACAGGCTAATGACTTGAGCAACAGCTAAAACAAGAAGGGAACATCCTTCACCTGGCCTTAACACTATTTCTTTCCATGTTTCAGTATTTGCAATCACTAAATTTTGTTCATTAGTATTCATTTTCCTTTGATTAAGAAACTGATTGATTCTATTCCATGCATGAAAATAATTTGTATCATGGATTTTATTTGACTATTATTAAGTCAATTGGGTTGCCAAAAAAAATTCCCTTGGTTGGATTAGCTTTTGCCAACTCTTCCTTAGTTGATCGAGGCCCCCAAATGTAATCCTGAACCCAGCCTCAAGTGTGAGAGTGAACCAATCTCAATTAATGATAAGTAAGCTTGTTTAAGTTAAACGATCGATTTTAAATTAAATTTTAGAATTCATTTAGTGTATGTTCACAAACTAACTTGTGTATTATTTGTCCATAAAAATCATTTAAAATAAATTAATAATATTATAACTCTTTTCTTTAATTATTACTTACGGTGTTTTTCTTTTTCAAACTTGTTTGTTTAAAATCGTTTAATTAGTTTAAATGAAATGATCGAACTCGATCTGGATCTTGAATTCAACCGAACATTAATCGAGTCAAAACAGCATTTTAAAAACTTTAACCAAACATGAATCGAGCCTAAACAACATGATAAGCTTAGGTTATTCACAACGCTAGACCTAACCTTCACCTAATGCTTTGGGGACCAAATTGACCAAAAAAGTACATAAAAGGCTTACCCTACTAGATTAGCTTATACATGTTCATTACATTAAAAAAAAGCTTTTAACATTTGATTTTATATATATATATATATATATATATATATATATATATTGTATCCATGTAAGTCCTAAACTATTAATCTACAATGAAAAATTAAGAATCAAATTATATCACACGCACAAAGAATGCTGACATTAAGTCTGATAACCGTCAATTCATTTTTTTTTACGTTTTATGGGCTTGAATGAGCACAATAAATAAATAGAAATTTTTTTAATACAAATCAAGCTTCTTTAGACGCCACAACAATATAAACTGACATAGTTTAATAAATTTTTTTGTTATTCAAGCCTAAATAAAATGATGAAGAAGAACATTAAGTTATGGCGGATCTTTTTTTTTTTTTTTTTTTACTTATTAAAGAGTCGCTGCGAAAACAAAAATAAAAAAGTTCAAAACAATATCACATCATAATTAATTTAAAAGGGGAAAATAATTAAAACATAACACTAATTATAACATAATGAGTTCATTAAAAAGTAAAATCAGGCATTTTATCATTTAAAATAATAACAAACTTTTTTGTATATAACTCTTTCACTTTTATTTGCTTTTGTGTACATAACAAAAAGCAACTAGCAAAAATGACCACCAAATGAAACCTAAGGCATCCTATTTTATTGCAATAGCACCCTAACATGTAACATGTGCAGCTGGAATTAAATATTTTCAACTCATACAAAACAAGAAATAAAAAAATTAAATAGACCTAAACAGGCAACCACCAATGATTCCATCATTATGATACTACTGCTAAATGCCACAGTTCCCCATCACCTCAAAAGGAGACCCTACCACAACAATCTGAAACCATATAAAATCACCCCATATCAAAACATACCTAAAAATGACCTAATTAAAAACTCAAAAACAAGGTATCACTGCAACCGACAAAAAAGTAAAAACAAAAGGATAAAGGAAAAAAAGAAACTAAAATAAGGTATCTGCAAGCAGCCTAAGCATTAAATAGATGAAGTGCAAAACCAAATCAGAATGACCAAAAGAGAAACTTTTTTTTCCCTTTAAAGTCTTAAGAAACAGTTAAACATATGGCTGAAAATTGTAATTCTTGACATATCACATGCACGCTCTAAGGAGCCACAAGATCATCACAATATATCTACCGTTTTCTCATCATCATCCTCAGAGAGAGAGAGAGAGGGGCAAACACATCATCAACAACAGACAATGAATTCAAGGAAGGGCCATGAACCAGACATAGAGGCAAAACCCACAATAGAGCAGTAGAGACTTCACAATCACCTTAACAATTCATACACCTCCTTCAACAGGTCAGCTTCATTTAAATTAAATAAACATAGATATAAGAAATTGACTCAAACATGTTAGCTTCGATGCTAACTAAGCCTCATACCATATATCATCCCTTCATTGAACTCCAATAAACAACCATTCCCTAGCATGAAGACTGTAGTATCCAACCAGCCTAAAGTCCCACCGGTCAGGTGAGGTGTTGAATCAATTCCGAAGTACAACCAAATATTAAGGAGGCTGTTATATTTTTATAACACATTTTATAATTGGATATACAACAAAACTTAAGGTTTGTAGAAACAACATATGTGAACTGAGGTATTGGCTTTTATTTTTAAAGGGAAATGTTAACCGATGCCTACTAGCACTGATATATATATATATATATATTAAATTAAAAACAATAAAGAGATTTAGAAATCAAGATTAAATCAAGCGCACCACCAAAACATACCAACATAGTAACACTGTCTTTTGTTTCATATACCAGATCATGTTATGCCAAAGAACTGCAGATGACAGTAGATGATGGACAGTACAAATCATTAGCAGCAGCACTCAATCAAATGAATAACATACAAGAACAAACAAGTATTACTACAGATAAAAGGGATTATCACTACACAATCAAATAATGATAAGGTCAATAAGTAAGTATTAATAATCTTAAAAGATGAATGAGAGGATTTATTTCTAACATTATCACATAGAAAGAAAGGAAAAACAATCTATTACAAAACATACACACAATAAAACTCCTGATATCATTACTATGTTTTTTCCACACAATTCCAATAATCGATGCATCAATTCCCAAGACAACTCCTTATCTTTTTTCATTTGGGTTTGCATCCCAGGATGCGGAGGATCGCAAATTAACAGAAACATCAGAAGAAAGCACACAGCAAATAGCATCGAAAGTATTACAATAGTATTTAGATTACATATCATGAAAAGAGTTAATACAAGCATAAACATGAGTTTGCGAAATACACAACAATCAATCCATGAATTATTGTTATTATATGATGTGATCAAAGGGCTTCCTTAACGCTAACGGCAGGAATCTTTACATACCCCATCTTCTTAGGGCTAAATTCTTCATCGCTCTCATCATCCTCCAAACAAGCGCGATGATACTCCAAGCGGGCGGAGAAGAGGGTCCACACCAAGTACATGGTGGCGGCAGTGAGAGCGCCACAGCCGACGCCAAAGAGGAGTGCGACGACCACGCTGAGAATGTCCCTGCTGCGTTGACGGAGAGAGCTAAAGTCGTAGGACAGCTTGGGATCGGACGGCATGGGATTCAATTGGCGGATTTCCGTGAAGACGGTGACGAATCCGGAGGAGGCTGAGGAGGAAGGGTCGTTAGGGTTTTGGAAAGAGAAGGAATAGGAGGAGACGAGGAAGGTCTTGCAGGGTCTTGCTGCGGCTGAGATTGAGAGGAGGCCCACCGCCAGGATTGTCATCGCAACCAGAGACGCACTCCACCTCCCCATTTTTCTCACAAGAATTTCGTTTCGCGATTTCTTCTCCTCAGCGATTACAATTCCATTCCACACATAGCCACTGCAGATTTTATAAACCTTTTCTTCCTAAAATTTTCTTTTCTTTTCTTTTGGAATAATTGCACCTTTAGTCCTTGTAGTATCACAAAATGTTCAATCTGGAGCAAAACTTTATTTCATTTTTACGAGAATGTCCATACTCCATGCCCTTGGGACCACATATCACAAATAATAAGTAAATTAAGGGACGTCAATTTCACCCGAATTCGATAAAAAATAAAAAAAGGGAAGAAAAGGAGGAGAAATAAATTTCCCTGCAAGGACGGGAAATATAACCATTATCTTATCCTATCTTGTTTCAAATTGAATTTTTATTTTTAATTTTAAAATAATATCCACTTTTTCAAAATGAAAACACTCTCAATATTGCTATTATCGAAATACTAGTAGATTTTTCTAAATTTTATAATATTAATTTATAAATAATTAAAATCTATAAATTACTCAATATTGATAGAATTAAGAAAAAAATATTTAATGCAATTCGTGCACGTAGAAACCTTTTTACATATTATATAATTCTTAATTATATTTATAATGAAAATTCATTTCAAGGAAAGTCAATTGTTTTTATTAGAACTTTTATTTATAAATTGAATAAATTTTATTAATATGTAATAAATATATTTAAAATGATAAATAAAAATTATAACTGAGAAAATGTAAACTTTCATCTATAAAAAATTAAATAAATAAAAAGGAAAGGCGACGTTGAAGGAGAGCAAACGGAATGCTTAATGTGTAAGGAAAATGGGAATGAGTGAAGAAATGGGGAAAGGATTAGAAGAGGAAAACGGGAATGAGTGAAGAAATAGGGAAAGGAGTAGAAGAGGAAAATGGGAATGAGTGAAGAAATAGGGAAAGGAGTAGAAGAGGAAAATGGGAATGAGCGAAGAAATCGATTGTTGAAAATGGGAGTTTTGTCGAACAGGATTTCCAGAGAAGAGTTAAAGCCTGGCGATCACATCTACTCGTGGAGGCACGCCTACATCTATGCGCATCACGGTTCGATTTTAACTAACTTAACTGCCTGCATTTCCTTTTCAACAAAGATCTTCTTGCATTCAAGTTCTCAACATATGTATGTAATTATTGCTCGATTTGATTCTGATCTAATAACTTTTGTCCTGTTGAGTTATTTCTGTGTCTGGGTGAGTGTTGGATCAAATATCAGAATCAGAAATTAATAATCTTCATTGCTTAAGTGTTACATATTCTTATTGGATTTATACATGTCTAACTAAATCGTGTTAAAAGTCATAACTTGAATCGATTTGGGAAGGAAGTATCATCTTAGGAGAGAGATAAAGCAATGCCATTTAATCTGTCTTATGTGGAAAACAGATTGAGAATGGAGAATAAAATATCTGCCCTGCAAAACTGATCCATTGCAACTTGCAAGAATAATCAGCTTACTGGAAAACAGTATGTTTTCATGTGAAGCTGGGTGGACACGAGCTGCTTGCATCCTCCCTTAATCTATTAGATTAGATAAGATAGTATTTTTTTGGTTGTGATTTGTTTTCGTTGTTATTTGTCATTTGTTGACGATCTGGAATTTGGGCTTGATGCTATGATAAGACATTTAACCAAAGATAAATTGATAATGGTCGGAGAGACTCAACTTGAACATAGGGCCTCAAAAGACTTCCAACTTAAGCAATTTGGGAAAATAATATGTGAGATTGATTGAGAGATGCATGTATTTCAAGATAGAAGAAAACATAAGCTAGATGATTACTTACTAGATGCAATTGAATGGAACACCTGTTACTATGATCTACTGTAGCAGTTTTCAAAGAGTGTTCAATTTCAAATCTCTATGAACAAAATGACCAAAAAGGTGAAAACCCTTTTTCAAATGTAATGCAGCAGAGGTAAGTTGGATTCATATCCTCCTCTAAATTGTAAAATATCTTACAGATGCTTAACCATTTCATCTTAAAAGAATCCCATCCCACGATCAAGTTGTGGCTCTCTATCCTCCCCTTTGTGCCTTAATCCAAATAAATCAGTTAAGAGACAAAGGAAGAGAGTGGGAAAGAGGAAGATAGGGACCGAGGGTTGACAGAATCATGCAACCTCTTTGTTCTTTCCTCAGCTTCAGCATGTAGGACCATGTGTAGGAAAAATTTTGGGTTATGTGGATATTTCTTTTTGGTAGTTTACTTTTTCGTAGATGTTTGCATGTTGGCATTTTGTTTTTTGATTCTCAAATTACAATGCCTAATTGGGTGTTAATCACAATTCCGATTAATAAAGACTTGCATTGAGATGTAATCATTCAGTAACTTCCAGCTTAATAATCTACTTTTATCCCAGACACATGTACCTTCAATTATTGTTGATGATTTTTCAATTTTTATGAAGTTTATTAGCTTATCTGTTAGATTATAGGACCAACATATATGTAATGGTTGACCAATTGCGTTTAAAATGGCTTAGGATGAAAATTAAACAACTTAAGCTTTACATGATTCTGCACTCCTAATCACTACTTCATCAACCTTTGTGCCATGATATCAGGGATATATGTAGGTGAGGGAAAGGTGATCCACTTCACTCAAGGAGGGGGGCGAGAAATCAACTCTGGTATTGTATTAGATGGTATCATTTTCAGGTCATCTCCCTCCCATCTTTCACCTCGTCCTTGCCTTGTATGTGGTGATGATCAATCAAGGCTTGGTGGTGTCATCTCTTCCTGCTTAGACTGCTTCCTAGCTGATGGCGATTTGTACCTATTCCAATATGATGTTTCACTTTCTTTCTTTCTTGCCAAAGCTAGGGGAGGAACCTGTACTATGGCTGCTTCTGATTCATCAGAAGATGTTCTTCATCGTGCTTTCTTTCTTCATCGGAACGGCTTTGGTGTCTACCACATTTTCAAGAACAACTGTGAAGACTTTGCAATCTATTGTAAAACTGGTCTACTAGTGACGACACGCATTAGTGTGGGTCGAAGTGGGCAGGCGACATCATTCTTAGCTGCTGCGAGTGCCATTGTTTCTTCACCACTACGATATTTGACAACTAGCTTTAGCGGCCTGGCCGTTGTAGGTTTTGGAATGTATTGTTTTAGTCGGTTGGTTTCAGACATCGGGGTTCGACGTGATGTAGAAAAAGTTCTTGTCGAAAGGCTTGTAAGGGTTGTTTCCGATTCTGGAGTACAGAATTAGTATTTTCATACCTGGATCTGTAGTTATTAATATTGTATTATACATTATGCAATACAATATATATATATATATATATATATATAATTATATGAATAGATATGTTGAACTGTATTTGTTCAAATATTAAAAGTATATGGTACATAAGTGATATGTATGGTGCAATGATATACATAAAAATTCGTTTTATTTATTTATTTTATTTTGAATTAGTAAAAATTTATTTTAATTTGAGTTAGAATATGAAAAACTATTTTTTATAGATTTCAATTTTAAGGTTTAGATTTTAGACAAAAAGAATATTGAAAAAATTTAGAATTCACTTTTTTTACTCCGATATGTTAAATATTTTTTAACTTTTAATTAAGTTAACATGAAAATGTTTATCTTATTTAAAATTATATATTATTAAGACGCACGTTTAGAGTTCAAATTAAAAATAAAATCATCTTTTCAATATATACCATATAATCCTTAATTAATTATATTAATAAATATAATCCTTAATTCTATTAATTTCCACCCTCCATGGATGGGTTGCCAATGCTCAAAAAATTAATAAATATAATTTTTTATTTTTTATTTTACATATATACTAATCAATTTTAAAAGTTTTCATTGTATCTTATAATACTTGATATTTAAAAATAAGATTTTGATATACGGTGTGTATCTTAATTTAACAACTATGATTGGATCTTAATAACTAATAATTTTCATGTTGGGAATTTCTCATTATTTTTGGTACATTACCCTTATAAGTAATTCTTTCTAAATTTTTTCAACACGTTCAGCAACATCTCTTTTTTTTTTTTTGAATTTTCATTGAGAATTTGTGTGTTTAACTATTTTAATTTGTTTAGATTTTGAATGAAATTATTATAAATGCTCCATAATAAAAAATAAAAAACGAAAAAGAATTCCCATATCATTTTACTCAATAATTATTTTAATATCTATTTTAAAATAATATGTTAATATGCTCATGACTTTTGAAAGGTATAAATAGTTAAAGTTTATATACGTAACCTTCTTAAATATTAAATTTTATTTTACTAATATTATATTATTTTAAATACTTATGTTTATTATGATATAAGTATTCATGTTTTGAACGTTTGTTACGAGAAAAATAAATAATATTCCTTATATTGTGAATAGTAAAACTACATTATAATATTTCTTAGCAAAAATACTAATGTAGGGTTCATTTATTTTGACGTAAAATAATTTTCGAAAAAAGTTTTTATGACTTATACTTATTAGGAAGACTGAAAATGTATTTCAAATACAAAATATTTTACATGTCAATGGGAAAAAGACTTGTTAACCACATAAAAAGTTGTATGTTCTTGAAGAGCCTAAGACATTTTCCAAAGAATCAAAGAAAAAATTTATTATTTAGGATAATATTTGTAGGATGATTAATTATACTTTCATAGTAATTTTTATTATTTATGATAAATATTTGTAAGATGATTAATTATTAATGTGAAATGTTTTTATCGTGTATGATTATTAATTTTGATTTATACATATGTTTTTAGTTATTTTGTTATATAACATAATTTTTAATATTAAAAATTAAATTTTGAATGTCTTGCACAATTGGTGAATATTAATATTTTTAAACTTATAAAGATGTTATAGAATTGAGTATTTAAAATTTGAGATTATATTTGATGCATTGGCAGTTAAGTCACTAAAATGTGCCATCTTGTTAATGAGATAAAATTAAATTCTTTTAAGGACTTAATAATAAATATATATAACTTTTACTATTTAATAAATAAAAAATCAAATTTTTAATTTTTTTTCCCACGTTTCTCTCTCCCTTGTTTTCGTGTTTTCAAGATCTCACATTTCCAGAGTGCCATTAGCCTTGAAATTGTTTCAGATGTGGGTATATTTGAAAGCCTAGGCCACATTGTGTTGACATTTTAATAGCAATGAAGTTCATTTGATCAATAAAAAAAAGAAACAAAAAATTAAATATGTTTTGTAAGCTGTAATTCCGTTTGATCATGCCATTGGGTTTGAATAGGACTCTCAACCTCTAAGAACAATGAAATTCATTTGATCTTAAAAAAAAAAACAAAAAACCAGATTTGTTTTCGTAAGCTGTAAATTTGTTTGATTATGTCACTAGGTTTGAACAGGGAGTGTCAACTTCTTTTTGACAAGGGCATCCACAACAATTGAATGGTAGTTTTTTTTTGTAATGTCCTTTCGAAAACAATACACGGTTTTTTGAAAAAAAAAGGGTTAAATTTGTAGTTCTTATTAAGAATCCATGGTAGGAATTTGTAATTGTTGAGAAGTAGGGTGTTACGGTTCACACCAATCCGTATGAGATATAATTTGCTTTGACCTGCTCACGATTTTGTTCCACAAAATGCACCTCACTAATTGAAGGTATTGTGAACCTTTAAATATTCAGTATCACTCTAGTACACAATCGATGTATGATTTATGGCTCTCTTATAAGACCATGATATCTTCCCTTCACTCTTCTTTAGGAGCTTCTCTTTAATGTGAGATTTATGGCTCTACACGTTAGGAGCATATGATGTAGGATTGACATGGTTTCCTACTGAGATCGTGACATCCTCCCCCACTTCAACAAAGGCTCACTGTCCTTAGTGGCACATTGCTAGTACATCCAGAGTCCGCTCTAATGTCAACTATCACAGACTATGCCCTTTAGCTCAAGTATGCAATAGCCTGTGTGTTGCTTGGTGTTGATGGTGGCTGTCATGGCTTGATTTCGAGTTGCATCTGTTGGATTTGCACGGAACGACTTTAGGTTGTTGACGTGAAATATTAGATGTACCCTCATCCAGTTGGGTGGATCAATCTTGTGAAACACTAAATGTACCTCTTACAAGATTAATCCACCTAAGTGGATAAAGGTACATCCAATGTTTCACGTTAGCAACTGAAGCCGTTCAATGCAGATCCAGCAGATGCAAGTTAAAGTCAAGCCATGAGAGCCACCACCAGCAGCTAGTCACCACCACAATGTTGAGTAGAGGAGATTCTTGCAAAAAGAACCACATTTGTCATGACCCAAAACCCGAGGGTCCGTGGTTGACGCATGAGCCAGCAAGCAAAGCCCACGAGACCTGAGCAAGCCTCAGAGTTCAAATCACACAACACATAACGAAGGGAATTAATGGTCAAATATTTATAATAAAATTCAAATATATTACATCATCATTGGCTCATTGTCCACACAAATATTCATAAGGCCATACATTGGCCATCAAAGTGGGTTCGTATCATGCAACCCTTATACACATGTAAATGGCATCATCGTGCCTGCACAGATCCCAAATATACATGATTGGGAAACCAGTACCACCAGCGGAAGCTAATATAATTCGAACTCAGCGGAGTGATGAATGGGATGGAAACTTACCAGATGCCACATGTGTTGTGAGACATTGACCTTTATAGACTCATAGTTAGTAATATATGCGATATCCCTAATTAGGGGTAATTTCGTCATTTTCTTAGTAAGCCCATAAAAGTAAGATTTTAAACAATATTATGGCCTAAGTAGACCTAAGGCATAAATGAATGATGAAATTAGGGGTAAAATGACAAGGAAACAAAAATTTTGATGATTTTCACTATAGGGGCAAAATGGTCATTTTTCACCTTGGGTTAGAATTTTAAGTTTTGTGAACCCGAGTATATTTAGACCATTATGGACTTGGCCTCAGTGTTAAAAGAGTAAAAAAAAAGATTTCATAAAGGGGTGGAGAAGGACAAGCTAACTTACTAAGGGCATTTTCGTAATTTCTAAGGGAGTGGATAAGCTTGGGCTATAAATATCTGCTCCTTCCAGCAGCTTCTTGAATTTCCAGTAGATTCTTCTTCTTGTTCTCTTCCCATCTCACGTTGCTTCCATTCTCCATGGAAGCTTGATGTGAAGCTTTCATAACTTTCTCTCTCTAGCTCTAGTTTTCATACTTTTATGCCCTTTTGACTAGAACCTTTGTATTCTTTCACTCTCTCACTTTAAAACCCTTGAAAAATCCTACTTCCATACTTTCTCTCACTAGCTAAGTGTTTAGAGAAAGAAAGAGAAAGAAAGCCCTATAATAAGCTTGGGAACTGTTGGAAAGAATTTCAAAGTTACAAAGCTATCAAGGTGAGTAGTAAATTAGAATTGAGTTTTAAGTGTTGATAATGTTTAGTGATTGATTTGTGAGTTTATTGTTGAGATTGTGTATTGACTCTAATGTGATTAGGTAGTGAACATAGATAGCCATTTAAAATGGTAATTGAAAGCTAGTTAAAAGATAGCTTTTAGGGTTTATAGTGTGTGAATTAACATAATGCTGATGCTAATGTGATTCTAGGTTATAACGAAGCCCCATTACCCCAATTGGATCATTAGGGGAATTAGAGTCAGCTAAAGGCTCAACAATATACCGGTGAGTGAACTGCATTTCAAATTCATTTTGGGGAATGTGATTGTTTGTACAAAGCGTTTGAATGATTTTATACAACGTTTCTTAAAAATGAGTGCCTTGGGAACAAGCTTTTGAGAAATGGGTTATGTTGTGATATGTAGCTATTATGGATTCCTATACTGCTACATTATGTTTATATATGTATATACGTACGAATATATTATTGTGTAATTATATGGACTGGGCTATGTGCGAGTACGGAATCCATAATGACCCGGTTATGTGCGAGTAGGGAGTGCACATAAATCGGTGATGACCTAGCCGTGTGCGAATAGGGAATGCGCATGAGCTGGTGATGATGGGATGGTGTGCATGATGATGATGGGTATATGTATATATATATACATACGTAAACATGTGTGTTATAAGAAATTTATGAGTAATGGTATATGGTTGTAATGTATGTGAAATTCGGTATGTTAAACTTTGGGAAGTTGTTATGTGTTTCTTATTGGTTTAGGACATTTCAGTAAGGTAGTTTTCTTTGGGAAGTAGGGAAAATTTTCATTGATGCCCTGTTTCTCGTTGCAGCGAGAAACTCTCTGGTTTTTGGAGGGTGGCTGGCTGGAAACTCGCTGCAGCAAGAAAATACTATAGCATTCTCGCTGCAGTGAGAATGAATCTCGCTGCAGTGAGAAAGTTTCTGTCTTGGGGCAGAAATTTCGCTGCAGCAAGATTCATTCTCGCTGTAGCGAAAAACTTTCTGTTTTGTCTCACATCTTGATCAATTGTTACCCTATTTTCCACTTCTTTGCTACCATATTTGAGCATGGATTTCCAACATTACGGAATAAATGATTTAAGTTAAAATGAGGAGGTTTGGTGAGAAACCCTCAGCCAGTTGAGAAACCCTCGTTCGGCTACTAACTTAAATCCCAACGTCGTTGCAGCAAAAATTCATTCTCTCTTCGTTGTCGCATTTGACTTGCTTGTGTATCATTGAAGCTTTCATTTTTCAAATTGTTTGTTATGTATGGGTTCATGATTTCAAATGATTAATTATTTAAGGGTTTAATGAGGGGTTTTAATGTAAACGAAACTAAATTGTATTATTTTAAAACAAGTGCATCATGATTTTAAATCCTTCATTATTATTGCTTGTTCCCTTCCTTGTTCACTCACTGGTTTATACTCACCGTTTTCAACTTCATGTTTTCAAATCACGAGGCAGCTGGTAACTAGGTCGAAATGTCTTCGTATATTCGACCCTTGGTAGGTGTCTCAACATTCAGTAGCTGTACATTTGTCCGAGTCTTTTCGCTGAAAGTCGAGTATTCTTTTGTTGTGTATAGACAAACCTAATGTAAATTATTAAGATACATGTTGTAGACAATGTATATACACTTGTTTAGTATGCCAGTATGAGGTGGCAATGTTTAATATTATTTTGATCCTAAGTTATGAAATGTGACTTAGCAGTTTATGATGGAATGATGAACATGTCAGATTAATAGGCTTGCTTGGGCTTAGTGGACTA
>NC_030853.1:4164151-4173431 GCF_000208745.1 Theobroma cacao
TGCCTAGGCCGAATATGGTGAGAGAATTGGGGATTTAATGGGCTGATTTCTATAGAAAATAATAAAATAATCAAGCATGCCATGTGTCACATGCTTATTGGCCCAATTTTTAACTTTTTGACTTTTTCTTCTTAATTTTCTACCACAAATATTATGGTATTGATCCAATCCTACCACAAGTAAAATCCCTTGGTCTTGACAAGTGCTGGGGCAAAAAATTTACCGATTTGCCCTCGGGACGAAAAAATTACGATTTTGCCCCTATACTCCGAAATGTACCGGAATCTCATTATTTCTACTTTTCAACCTAAAATAACACTAATATTGATCAATATTAACCAAATGGGACAAAAATTGTTTGATAAAAATTTTCAGTTTAGTCTTCTAGTGGCAAAATTACCATTTTGCCCTTGTGCTCCATAAATACCGAGAATCATAATTTTTTTTTTCACTGCTAAACATCATTTAATACTCCAATACTCATAATTATATTTCATATAATTATTCTTGGTCAAATGTGATCAAATCTTGGCTAGAAATCTCCATTTTATCATCAAATGGTAAAATGACCGTTTTATCCTTAATTGGTCAATTTTCCTAATGGACTCCAAACTGGACCTTGAACTCCGAATCACTATTATAAGCGATTCTGTGGGTTTCAAAATTTTCAATTTCCTCTTAGAATTTTTATTTGAACTAGTTCAAGACTCGATTTAACTTAGTTGTACTACTCGGTACAATACCGTCTTTTAATCGAGCTTGACAGGGTCTCACATGCGCATAACCAGGTGATGACCTAGCCATGTGCGAGTAGGGAGTGCGCATGAGCTAGTGATGATGATGATGATGATGGGATGGTGAGCATGATGATGATGGGTTTACACATACATATATACATATGTAAATATGTGTGATATAGGAAATTAATGAGTAATGGTATATGATTGTAATGCATGTGAAACTTGACATGTTAAATTGTGGAAAATTGTTATGCGTTTCATGTTGGTTTGGACATTTCAGCAGGGTTGTGTTTCTTTGGGAAGAATGGCAAATTTTTCATTGGTGCCTTGTTTCTCACTGCAGCGAGAATCATTTTCGCTGCAGCGAGAATCATTTTCGCTGCAGCGAGAAACTCTCTGGTTTGGAGGGGTAGACTGGCTGAAAACTCGCTGCAGCGAGAACGACATTGTAACTTCTCGCAGTAGCGAAATTCATTCTCTTTGCAGCGAGAAACTTTTTGTTTTTGTCTCCTATCTTGTCCAATTGCTGCCCTATTTTTCATTTCTTTGCTACCATATTGGAGCATGGACTTCCAACATTAAGGACTAAATGAGTTAAGTTTAAAATGAGGAGGTTTAGTGAGAAACCCTCGGCCAGTTGAGAAACCCTCGTTCGGCTAATAACTAAATCCCAACATCGCTGCAACTAAAATTCATTCTCGCTGCAGCGAGAATGCCTTTCTACTGCAGCGAAGATTTGTTGTCGTATTTGACTTGCTTGTGTATGATTGAAGCTTTCATTCTTCAAATGGTTCGTTATGTATGGGTTCATGATTTTCAAATGGTTAATCATTTAAAGGCTTGATGAGGGGTTTTTAATATGAATGGAACCAAATTGCATTGTTTTGAAACAAGTGCATCATGATTTTAAATTCTCCCTTGTTGTTGCTTGTTCCCTTCCTTGTTCACTCACTGGGTTTATATTCACCGTTTTCAACTTCATGTTTTCAGATCATGAGGCAGCTGGTAACTAGGACGAGGTGTCCTTGTAGACTTGTATCGATCTTTTGGTAGGTGTCTCGGCATTTAGTAGCTATACATTCGTCAGAGTCCCTCCGCTGGAAGTCGAGTATTATTTTGTTGTGTATAGACGAACCTAATGTAAATTGTTAAGATACATGTTGTAGACAATGTATATACACTTGTTTGGTATGCCAGTATGAGATGGCAATGTGTAGTATTATTTTGATTCTAAGTTATGAAATGTAACTTAGCAGTTTATGATGGAATGATAAACATGTCAGATTAATAAGCTTGCTTGGGCTTAGTGGATTACGTCCATTGGGCCCATGCGCCGGTCATGGCCCGAAATTTGGGTCGTGACATTAGTGGACTACGTCCATTGGGCCTATGCGCCGGTCATGGCTCAGAATTTGGGTTGTGACATGTGTGTCCGTTCATCGACGACAATAGCCACACAATCTTGTAGGTTTACTTATCTGCACATGGTACAACAGAGGGGTGAGTCATCTAATACTCAGTGAGGGGATACTATCACAACGTAATATTTTCATATAAAATATATATAGGCCTATCTAGCCATAAGACTTTCATATTCAAACATCTCTAATTCAAAAGTTCAAGGATCATCCTAATATCCAATGTGCACAATTCATCATATCAAGTCTTACTGGATCACATCTGAACTGCATATCTCATCCATAGTTTCATAATTCTATGTCCTCACATCAAATCATATCGATTCAAGGCTTATCTTTAACATCGCTATCATCAAATTGGGTATCATAGGCACACTTTAGTTACCGAGCATAAGCTCAAATCCCATTTACAAATAATTGCTTATTCTGAAGCATTTAATCAAATATCATTCACAGTGGTCACCACATATTCATATTTCAAATTAGATCAAGCTATACCTGATGCATGTTATCATAGTCAAACGAAATCGAGTGGTCTTGCCCTGATGTAGTCAAATCATGCTCGATGGCCAACCAGCGAAGAATCAAATTACGCTCAGGGCAAAGCCGTTGGCAGGGAAACAAATCATGAGCGTGCTGTAACAATGGGCAGAGAACAAATCACTGACTGGAGTAATTTCCCAACGGTTAGCATCACCCTGAGTAATCTCAACGGATAGCATCAAAGCACTGCAGGCGGGATTAATGCCACCGTCCTTGCTTACCACCATCATTGCAGGCACACAAAGACATAGGGTGTAGAACTCCACTCAACCTCAAGTCAAATCAATGTCTGGAATTCATCCCTCAGATGAAACACAAATCCACAAATCAGGCCATCGTGCTTGTGGCATTCCAATATTCTTCCAAGTGTAAATCACTAAGCTGCCAACATCATTCACAAATTATTTTCTTAACAATTCTACCAACCGTAGGCCTTAAAACACAATACCATGCTTACCTTTTCTCTTTCACTTTGAATCCATCATGTATCCAAAGGTTTGATGGCTTGTATGTCACTAAATCCTCTCCACTCAAGCTTTTCTTTGCTGCCACAATACATTTCTTATGGTTACCAACCGATTATCAAAACATTATCAAACCAAAACTACAATGCTTACCTTTGTTTCTCTTGAAACTTTAGAACCAAGATTTCCTCTTTCCTCAAGCTCCATGGTTCCTCTTTTGCATGTTAAAGATTCCTTTCTGGGTGATGAAATGCTAAACTCAACAATGAAGAGCAAGGAACCGACGGTTTCCTTCAATCCTCACAAACCCAAGCCTTCCCCACTTTTTTTCTTTCTTTCTCTCTTTTCTTTTCTCCTCGGGTGAAACCTTTCAAGACCCAATTTCCTCTTTCTTTTCCTCTATTTTCTTCTCTTTTTGGGTGAAACCTCTCAAGAACCAAGCTTTTTCTTTATTCTTTCACAATGGCCGATTCTCACAACCTTTCCAAGGCCAATTCTCATTTATTTTACACTTTGAAATTTTGCTATTTATTTGGTCACCCACTTAGCCAATCAAATTGCATGCACACATTTGCCTTTTTATTCTATTTGGCCACCTTGCCAACCCATAAGATTTCATGCATCCAATTTTCATCTCTTTTAATTGGTTGAATATCTACTTTTATTATCCATCCATTCTTTAATCTATCTTCATGCATTCTTAATGCATTTCCATTTCATCCACCTTACTTATGTCCAATAGCCTTACATGCATTCTCCCACATTATTTCTCATTTGACCTCCCATTCAGCCAGTAAGATTACATACATATATATTTCCTTTCTTTTAGTCCAACATTGCCACCAAGTGTCCTCCATTCAAAAATTCTCTATGCTTTCTTTAACTAGTAAAATCACATGCATATTTCACCTTGTGCATTTGTCTCCTTCCTTTTTATTTGTCACATTGTGGGGGGTTCTACATGTTCCCACTAAGATTACACCTTTATATGCCATCTTTTACATGTAGTAGTGTTGTCACATGCATATGCCAATCTTTCACATAACCTCATTTTTCATGACTAATTATTTTCTTCTCATCCAATTTTGCATGTGACCAATAATTTCTCTATCTAAATAATATAATATAATATAAATGAATAAAATATTATTTTATTCATGTCATCCAAAATTTCTATTCTTGGTCTCCCCCACTTAGACTTAACCTATCTCTTGCAATATGTGACTCGTTTTGGCATCGAATTATATTAATTATTTTATTCCAAAATTCTCCACTTGTCTCATTGGGTCCCAAAGTATCTCATTTTGCCTCGGTTCACTTCCAAATCACCTTTTAACTCCACTAACTTATCATCGATAAAATATTATTAGTTTATTATTATTTTCTAGCATGTATAATATTTTATTCCAAAATATTCCTTCCACCCGTCTCCACTCTTTTGCACTTTTAGCTTCAATGGACCCTTATCCTATCGATAAGGTCGTATTGGCTTCTATATGAGGGCATGGGGTGTTACAAGAAGATTTTGAGAAAATAGCTATTGTTGTGTTGATTGAAAGTTCGAAAGACACATTGTGAAGAATGATGATTGTTGGAAAGATCTAAAAATGCATGAGCCAGTTAGAAATGTTGAGGTTGCTTGCTCTGTTGTTTGAAAGAAATAAGGATGAATAATGTGGATGGAAGATTGGGAAATAAAGAATTGAATGTTAGATAGACAAATTATGCATGTAAGCTTGGAAATAATTACGTGAAATTGGATTGATTGTTGCTGCCACAGATGTAGTTAATGCTATGAAAATATAAGATAGACTATGATGAATGTTGCTTGAAAGGTTGAAATAGGCACTTAATGTTATAAATAAGTTGCCAGTACATGTAATATAGAGAATTATGCATGTAAAGGATATGAATTCCTTTAGTAAACATATGTCAACATGCATATGAATATGCAAAGGCTAATTGAGAAAGAATGGTGATTTTTGCATGATTTGAGTTATTAAAATGATGATTAATGTTTGAATGAGAAGGAGAATGGAATGTGATATAAAAGCATAAAGCTAAGTGTGGGTAGCAAGTGTGGGATAGAATAATTTGTAAAGTTGCTAAGTATTTTGAATTTAATTGCTACTAGAAAATTGACAAGTAAAGGATAGTTGTCGTGCATGTAAATTATGAAGGATAACAGTTAAACGACAAGTGATATTGATTGATTAAGATTACAAAGAGTTTAAATTAGTGAAGTAATATCCCGCCAAGAGAGGTGAGTAGGGGGTGTCAATTTTAAAAGATTCTATGGTATATCAAAGTATATGTATAGCACTATTCAATGCCTTTGTGGAAAGCATGAGTTGCTAGAAAATGATAAGTGATTTGAATATATGGTTTGGAATGATTTACACACTGTTTTTATGGAAAGCATGAGCTGGTAGAAACAATAAGCAATTGTGGATGCAAATTGATTTGGAAGTTGTTTGTGTATACTATATATATATATATATATATATATATATATAGTAAAGTGTATTAGAAACCGGGAAACAAGCCCTTTTGCAATGTTTTGCATCTAAACCGTGCCTTGTGTCTTTCTGAGAAGTGCATAGTTAATTGCATTTGATAAATGGCTTAGATGCAAATTCTTGTGAGCCGGTTTTAGTTCGAACTTTATGCAAATGTTTACACCGTGCATTTTAATGTGAAAAATAATTTTCAAAGGCTGCCGAGCCTTGTTTTCAAATGATTTAAAGAAAAACTCTTGAAAACCTTGATTAGGTTTTGAAAGCGGTTTTGAAAAACAGAGAGCATCGAGAGTAGGCCGAATGTCACATTGAAATAGTGTGACCCTTGTGCACAAGTAAGGTCTAGCTAGAGAACCTTTTGGGTCGTTGACGGGCTGTGGGACGTGGCAAGGCCACGGTTTGTGATTATACATGGCAAGGCCATGGGTTGTTATACATGGCAAGGCTGCGAGTTGATATACGTGGTTGCGACCACATGATTAATTCGATGTCGGCCAACATCGTCAAGACTACCATGGTTGTGGGAATCCCGTGGAGGGGGGCCTCCCGGATGTTATTATGTGGACGAGGGTCCATGGGTTGAATATCTATGATTACCTACTCGAGATTCTTGAGAGTTTTTAGACTTGTACTCTTTCACATGGTGGAGAGATATTGTTTTTTCGTAGCTCCCCTTTTTAATTGACAGCTTTTGGCGCTTATATGTTGATCATGAATTGATGTATGTGGATGTACTCAGTTATTTTTACATGCCACACAGTTAGGGAGCTTGCGTGTATTTATAAGGCCATTTGTATTTATGAAGGAAATAAATAATTTTGATGATTGAAATCTATTTTACTATGCTTTGATTTCGACATTGTTTGCCAAGGAAAGTATTACACTATGATTTTTACGGCACTATTTTTACAAGGCACAAATACCTTATTTATGTTGGCTCCATTAGTTTTTAATGATAATAAAACATTTTCATTCATTTATGTCTAATATCTTTACTTGAGTGTGCAGGAAAATTAATATAAGAAATTAATCATTTAACTCCTCAAAGAGATATCAAAAGAAAAAGAGGAATAAAAACAACAAGATGTAACTATCTAACAAGGAGGAAGCTTATTAGTGAAACGAAGAAGAATGTTGGTTGACCAAGTTTCAAATTGGAGGAATGGCGGGCTGAAGAGTTTAAGAAACAAAATCAACTTAGTCAACTAGGTCAGTCGACTAACTGCTCTCTGCAAGAATCTGCAACCAGAAATAGAACCAACTTAGTCGACCAAGTCAGTCGACTAAGAGCTCTCTGTATGCAATTTGAACTAGAGCACTATAAGACAGATTAACGGCTAGAACTCATCCTCAACTGTTTCCAACGACCATAAACTGTCCAACTGCCATCAGAGTTGCATCTCCAAGTATAAAAGGGTCTTCCAACAATTAGAAACAAGTTTTTTAGAAGCCTTGAAAGAGATTTGAGCTATAGAAAGTTGAAAAATTAGAAAAGCTTCACTGCACTTGTCTGCACTTAAACGCCTACTCTTTGCATTTGTATTTAACACTCAATCTTGTACCACTTAGATCAGCCAGTGATCATAGGTACCCTATTTTACTACTTCTCTTGTATTCTTAGAGTGAGGGAGTCACTCTAAGGGGTTGTTCAAGCTTGGGATAGCTTGATTGTTGAAGGTTGTGGTTGAGCCTTAGGAAACCACTTTGGGTTTTAGTTGAGCCCGTGAAAAACTAGTGTAAAAGGTTTTGGTTGAGCCTGTGAAAAGTCATTGTAAAGCTTGGTGAAAGCTTGTGAATTTCACCGGTGTTTAGTGAATTTGTGGGAAAATCCTTGGTTGGATAATCAAGGTAGTGGATGTAGGTCTTGGACTGAACCACTCTAAATTGTTGTGCATCTTATACTCTGTTTTTATTTTCTTAAGTTCTGAAAATTATTTTCCAACATTGTTAAGAGCCAAATTGTGCCATTCACCCCCCTCTAGCACATATTATTGGGACCAACAATTGGTATAAGAGCTTGTTCCCTATTATTAAGGCTTAACATCCTTAGGGAGGATCCATATGGCTCTCCAAAAATCAGTAGTGGCTAAGGGACAATCAAGAAATAGACCACCTCTGTTTGATGGCTCTAATTACCCTTATTGGAGCACTAGAATGTCAATTTACATTAGAGCTATAGACTATGAAATGTGGGATATCATAACTGATGGACCCTTTATGCCCTCAATTGTGAATGTAGTGACAAATGAGTTGATGCCTAAGCCAAGGTCTGAATGGACTGAGGCTGAAACTAAGAAAGTTCAAATAAATTTTAAAGCTATCAACACATTGCATTGTGCATTAACCCCCATTGAATTTAATAAAGTCTTAAGCTGTACAAAATCTAAGCAAGTGTGGGAAAAACTTAGGATAATTCATGAAGGGACTTCTCAGGTAAAGGAGTCCAAAATTGCTCTGTTAACACATAATTATGAAATGTTTAAAATGGATCCTGGTGAAGAGATCACCAGCATGTTTGATAGGTTAACAAATATCACAAATAAATTGAGTCAGCTAGGCAAGCCTATTCCTGAACATGAATTAGCAAAAAGACTGCTTAGAAGGCTACCAAAAAACTGAAAGCCTAAAGTGATTGCCATTAAAGAGGCTAAAGATCTGAACATCATCACACTTGATAAGATTTGTGGTTTTCTTCTCACTCATGAGCTGGAGCTTAAGGAAGAAGAAGAAGAAGAAGACCGAAGGGAAGCAAAGAAAAAGAAAAATAGTATTGCACTTAAAGCCAGCATCCTTGAAGAAGAGCTGGAAGAGCTTTCCTGTGATGATGATGAAGAATTAGCTCTAGTTGCAAGAAAATTCAGAAAGCTAATGAGCAGAAGAAATCGAAGGCTAGCTAGAAGAGGTTTCAAGAAATACCAAGGTGCCTTGTGGAAAAACAGAAACAAAATTGACTCCAACAAAAAGGAGGAGCTCATCTGCTACGAATGCAAGAAACCTGGTCACTTCAAGTCCGAATGTCCATTGCTGAAAGATGAAACTCCCAAGAAAAATAAGAAATCCAAGAAAGCAATGGTGGCTGCTACATGGTTAGACAGTGACACATCAAGCTCTGAAACTGATGATGAAAAATCTGAGGAAAGAGCAAACATCTGTTTAATGGCACAAGAGGATGAAACAGAGGTATCCTCATCTCCCTGCATTAATTCTTATAATGATTTACAAGATGAGTATGAGTACCTTTATGATGAATTTGAAAAGCTTTTTCAAAATACAAATCATTAAAGAAAAATGCTGCATTACTTGAAAATGATTTGGAACAAATCAAACAAGAATTTACTTTTGTTTTTAAGCAAAGAAATGTTTTGCAAGTTGAGTTTGAACACTCAAAAATAGACTTTGTGTGAGACATTGTCAAGCTCAATTAAAAGACGGTATTGTACCGAGTGCTACAACTAAGTTAAATCGAGCCTTTAACTAGTTCAAATAGAAATTCTAAGAGGAAATTGAAAATTTTAAAACCCACAGAATGACTTAAAATAGTGATTTGGAGTTCAAGGTCCAGTTTGGAATCCATCTAAAATTGACCAATTAGGGAC